>NW_009914973.1:0-4642 GCF_000696875.1 Nestor notabilis | reverse complement strand
AGCAGGAAATTGCTTTAAGCAATATCTGATAACTAAAATAACTAAAATGTGACTACCGTGGAGTTTTTGACTTATGTTGTTTCCCATAATGTTAAGATACTTGCAAATTTGGTTTTTAGGTGTTGTGGTGTTGTTTTTTTGTTTTGTTTTTTTTTATTACCCAGTTCCTACTGTAGCCCTAGCATACACATCTAAAATAGATTAAGGATTAAGGATTTGATCACAGAGAACAGCAGGCCTGAAATACATGCTCCTTTGCTACAGTGCCACAGACCAGCACCTCAGCACGTTGCAGAAGAGTCTATCAGTGTTTCATATCCTTTTCAGCGGAAGACCTAATTAGTTTACGTTTCTGATCCTTTACGTGTAGATCTTATTAAAGTAAAGGTATCTGACTTTGTACTAGAACAGTTGAAGAGCACAGCATTCATTCTGTTGGCTCAGCCCTAACAGCAGTAGTGTAGATCAGACACAGTCAAAGCATCACTACTAATCCTGTAGTCATTAATAGGATTGCTCTGTATACAAAAAGGTTATAGCCACTTTTAAGCTTTTGCTGCAGTTGACTAAAGACCTGTTAAGAAATGAAAGACAGCTGAAAGTGTTGTCTACTAATAACCATACGTTAATAAGTGAAAAATGAGAATCCAAGAAGTCTAAATAAATTTGTTGCAAGAGACGATGTACCATGGCTAGCAGTTGCCATTACGGTAATCTAGTTTAACTTTCTGAGTAAAAAAATTCAGTACAACTTTAACTAGTAATTTCTGAATCTAGCCAGTAATTTGAGCTGTGGAAAGTTTTCTTTTTTAAAAAATTACATTGAACTATACAATCTCCAAGTTGAAAGAAGTTACAATCACAATGGACAGCCCATCAAACCCAAAGGCTTTTCATTTGCAATTTAAAATAGTATAACAACATCACTGTTTAAGCCTCAGAACATAAAAATAAAACAGAAAAACTCATTAAAACTTTAGACTTTACAAGAAACTGGTTTTCCTGTACAGGCTGAGAAGACAAAAATATTTGGTTTTGTTACCTTCCAGCTACTAGAAAGTAAATTTGTGAGTTTTCCTGTTGATGCCTCAAGATATTTTAGGCTGCATTTGTGGCAAATCTATTAAACAACAAATAAGTGGACAGATTCAGAAAGAGAAAAATGATTTAGCAGTCAGATTAAAATAATGCCTACTTAGAATAGAATAGACTATTTCAGTTGGAAGGGACCTAGAGAGATCATCTAGTCCAACTGCCTGACCAATTCTGGGCCGACCAAAAAATTAAAGCATGTTGTTAAGAGCATTGTCCAAAATTCTGTTGAACACAGAGAGGTTGCCCCTCAGCCTCCTTTTCTCCAAACTAGAAAAGCCCACAGCCCTTAGCTGCTCCTCACAAGACATGTCTTCCAGCCCTTTTGCCTGCTTTGTCGACTTCCTCTGGACACAAAGACCTTCAGATCCCTCTTAAATTGTGGGGCCCATAACTGCACAGTACTCGAGGTGAGGATGCACCTATGCTGAATACACAGGGATGATCACCTCTGTTGACCAGCTGATAACGCTGTGTTTGATGCAGTTTGCCCCGTTGGATGCCAGGACACACTGCTGAGACATATTGAGCCTGCTTCAACCAGCACCTCCAGATCCTTTTCTGCATGGCTGCTCTCTCTCCAGCCACTCCTCTCCCCATTTATACTTGTGCCTGACATTACTTAGTAATACTGTTTCTTTCAACATGAGCCAGTGTGAGGGAGAAGTGTGTACAATACCTGAACCCTTAAACCAAATAATGCTGCCCCTACCACCATGACATTGCTGCATAAAATATTTGACATAAGAAAATAGCTTACCAAAATAAAATAAATACTGAATGTCGTCACAGCTTTAAACCCAAATACATCAGTTAGATAGGTATCTTAGTAGGAATTATTAAAGGAAACAGAAACTGACATTTTCAAAAGACACTGACATCAATCACCTGTGACTAAGCTGCAGGCAACAGCTCCTCTGATTATTCAGTCACTCAACAGTGATGATAATCAGAAGAAATTTCCTGAGGATATAGTCAGTGATAACAGCCTGCAGGGGAGCAGTTCACACAAATTCTCCAAAACCTCTCTGAAAGGTAGTCACCTAAGTACATTATGTATCTACTTTTTAACTGTTTCTCTATTACCACCCCAACCCAAAAAACAAAACAAAACAAAAAACCAAACCAAAACAAAACAAAAAAAAAAAAAAAAAGAGGCAAACTCTTCAGCAGATGGAAGGAATATAAGTATATGTTTGAATCTAGACGTAAACCAGGAGTTCCTCTCTCTTCTTTCTACACAAGGCAGCCAAGCACTTTTCTGGTGGGCACAAAACTGCACTTCCAAGCCAAAGGCACAATTAAAGAATCATCTCCTTGCTACTCAACATTTTCTATGTGCTTTTTTTCACCTTTCTCCCCCTTTTGAGCTGTTTCTTTCTTTAGCCTCTCACATTTTGAAGTGTTAAGAGATAATGAGCTACATTTTTTTAAAAAAAATATATTTACTTGTACAACACATAATACAGGCATCCCATTTAATCACTTTGGTCTTGGAAAGTTTTTTGCGAATTGAAGTATTTGGCATTCTGCACATATTTCTGTATCAAATTAACTTTTACAACTATTATACTATTACTGAGAGATTTTTGTTCTGGAGCAAAATTATATGTATTCTTTTTTTGAAAAATTTTAAAATGTAAAACATTTTTTCTATGGAAAGGTAAGATGCTGAACATATTTCCTTACAATATTGGAAGATGCAAGAAAATAGTGTCTTTAGGAAGACATTCAGTTTTGTATGTTCTAATATTTCATAAGCATACTCGAAGTTAAAATAAAGAAATACACAATGCAGTTTAACACCAACAGACTGATCACAAAAAATAAGATATTGGTGATAATCACTATTACCAAAAATAAAGACTTTAAACTCCTTACATTGGATTCCCTTTTGTCTTGGTGTATTCATTTATATGCTAGTTCCTTGAAAAGCTTACACTCAGTATTTTCTGTTTGTTATACTACGAAGATCACAACAGGGAGATGCACTTCGTTTTCATGATTACTCTTTGACTTCCATTGCAAAAGGCATTTTTCATCATTCTGAATAATTTTTATGAGCACTTACAATGTTTGATAAGAATTTTTTATACCCATTTTATTTTATATAACAGAGTAATTTGTTGTCTGCCTCTATATGATACACTGGAACAAACTGCCAATCTATACAGGACGAGGGTTACCATATTTCAATTCTTATAATTCTGTTCTTTATTGACCCTAAAACTCTAGGTATAAAAAAGGAATTTCAGTATCCTGTGCATAAAAAAGGAATATCAGACTATATCACAGCAAAAGCAGTATCTCTGACCAGGCCATTTCACATTTAGCTGTCCCAAAAGAGCATACAATTCAAGCCTTAAGTCATTAAGCTGCAAGCATCTGTGATGCACCAGATCCACTGCATATGCAGTGCAACTGATGTGCACATATGGGTTGGCTATCTGCTTAGTGCTTAAAAAATGTATGCCAACACCATCAATCTCTCTGCAAATGCCTTCTTAATGGATATATGCATTTCTGTTTCCATTACAGAAGTCCTAAATAGCAAAAGGGGAATTCTCCCAGACTGAAGAAGTCTTGCTTAGAGGCAGAGTAAAAGTAACAAGGAATAGCAGATTTGGCAATTACCTGATGACCTCCACAGTAATGAAATTCAGTGTAATCTTATCCTTCTGCTGTGTACAGTCAACTTTCTTCTACATATAAATACATATGGCTAGGAATTTAAAAATTTATTCTGAGGCTACTGTGTCCTTCATCCAAATGTGAAAAATAAATCATTATCCTATTAAAAAGCTTATGTCAGACTAAATTGAATGTTACATCACTGTGGCTAAAATACAGGGAAGGCAAAGGCTGTTTTGCAGGCTTTATTACTTGCAAACATTTTTAATGACCTCAAGTTATACAAAATATACATTAGGTGTCTAGACTACTACTACTGATTCTACTTTTCCATTTATCTTGTATGTGGTTACATTACTTTCCAAGTAAATAACAGTGCTCAGTTCCACAAAACAATGTCAATATTCTAGTTGTTACTGGAAAAGACCTATTTGTGTTTGGCATATAGATCTGATATTTATTTTATATATATATTATACATACATGTGTAAAATGCTTAAATATAAGCATTACAGATTTTTGCATTGTGTGTGCATGTTAACAAACAGTATTTTTTTATCCAAGACATCATTCATAATTAGGAACTCCGACATAAGTTAACATCTAAATCTAGAACCACTATAAATAGTACCAAGCTCTCTAGGAAATGTATGGATTTACACCACCATTTTAAAATTATTTAAAAAAAAAATTGCGATAAATATATTTTGAACTATAAATCACATTTTCATGATTACACCTCATGTTATATATTAAGCTACACATTTCTCAATTCGTTCCTTAAAAATGTGAAACCAGACTGCACTTCTTTCTCCGGGTTTCGGCTGAAGGAGGAGTACATAAATTTGCACACAGAAGCACATTGAACTAGTTTAGTATTCATTTAGTATTCACTATTATATATTATATATGTTAGTAT
>NW_009914972.1:0-31426 GCF_000696875.1 Nestor notabilis | reverse complement strand
GTGGTCCGTCCATCAAATTGATGTCTCTCCACTTTAAAGAGAAGGAGGTCATGTGGGACAGTGTCGAATGCCTTGCACAAGTCCAGGTAGATGACGTCAACTGCTCTGCCACTGTCCATCAGTTCCATAGCCCCATCATAGAAGGCCACCAAATTGGTAAGGCAGGATTACCCTTTATTGAAACCATGCTGGCTATCACCAACCACCTCATTGTTTTTCATGTGCTTCAGCATTCTTTCCAGGAGAATCTGCTTCATGATTTTGCCAGGCACAGAGGTGAGACTGACTGGTCTATAGTTTCCTGGGTCTTCCACCTTCCCCTTCTTGAAAATGGGGGTTATATTTCCCTTTTTCCAGTCATCTGGAACTTCACCTTTCTGCCATGACTTTTCAAATATGATGGGCAGTGGCTGAGCAATTTCATTCACCAGCTCCTTCAGGACCTATGGATGGATTTCATCAGGATTTCACGTGGACTTGTGCACGTTCAGGTTCTTAAGGTGGTCTCGAACCTGATTCTCTCCTAAAGTTTTTATACAATCCTTCTCCACCTTTCAGTGCTTAGGTCACAGGCATGTAGGTGTTTTGTGGATGGTTCTGGACATGTTAAAGTGGACACATTAATGTCAACCATTTCTCCTAAAAACGTGAAGTCTTTTTGAGTAATTCTAAAAATTACAATTTCTTTGATAAACATTAATCCTTTTAATAAGCAATACTTCTCTAAATTGAAGCTCTCCTATAACAAGTTTTTGAGAAAAAAAAATAAAAAGGGAAAATAAAACTATATATTGTTACAATCACAGAAATGGAGCATCAACTTAACCTGAAGAATCATTCCTCTGAATAGTTACAATAATATCTGAGCAAAATGAAGTCCTACCAAAGCCCTTGGTATTACTATTCACACATATTTTTTTACTGCTATGTAATATTTTGTATTAGTTATTTCAAATTTACATTTATCACAAGGTAGATTTCATAGTCACCTCAGAATTCCTGATGCCTCTAAACCTCTGACTTAGACTGAGCACAAGTCTAGGTGTAGGACAAATGTGCTTTTATTTTGCACAAATTTCACACTGTTTTGAATTACTTTCTAATACCTAATGCGAAAAGTGTCAATCCTTTTGAGGGTCATTCATGTATTCAAGACATAAGGGCAGGGACGTATGCAATGCCTTGACACAGGCTGGCCTGTCTTGGTAATCACTGTACTACATTTGATCTCAGTATCATGTAACTCTTGTCTTACACCACTAGCTATGACATAAAATAGGACTGATTGTGGCTTGGCTTTTTACTGCCACACATGAAATCCCACTGTAATTAATTAGTGTTGTTATAGCAACAGCTTCTATAACGTTGCTTGACACTGAAGGGAGGGAATGACACAGGGGTGAACTGTATGAGAAATCATTTTATAAATTTCATTCTCAAACTCCCTGACTTCAACGTATTTGTTTGGGGGTTTTTTTGTTAAAATATTTTTTTCCCCTCAAATTAGTTCCCTGCTGTACTGAAGCCATTGACAGTCAAATCTCAGCAGTAATCTTATATTAGTCTTGCTCATGTGAATTTTGAGGGTCTCATGCTAAAATCTGTTATCAAAAAGCACAAATATAGCATGTCTTTTACTTCAGAGTATTTGGTTTTTATTTACAGTGATAGCACACAAGATAGAAACTTCTTCCTGTACGTCATTGTCAGTAATCGATACCCCTCACCTACATGGACAGTATTAAAGAATAGATGTTTTCTTTGAAATCAAAGCTTCTGTCCTAACAAAGGTTTCCACTGTGCATCACTTGCTGCTGTGGAAAGCTTTTTAACTCTCATTCATTATTAGGAAGTAAATGCAACTCTGAATATATATATAAAAAAACAAAATTAAAAAAGTTAAAGGACACACTTTATATCAGTTTTAGCAAAGGAGGTCCTATCCCTTTATTTGGGCCACTAAGAAAGAAAACATGCCATTTAGTCACTGCTTTTAGCTGTCAAACACAGATACATGTAAAGAAAAGTTCTTCAACTACCATGATTCTTCGTTTATTACTGGGGTGAAAAACAAACCTGTGTGAATGATCTCTTTAATGTTGTAAAGGCCTCAGCAGTGACTCAGATGTAGGAACAGTTCTGTTGGGATAGGACATATTCTATCATCACAACTCAGATGATTTGCTGAAAAGCTTACTGCTAGTAATTTATACGATGGTAGAAGTAGGCAATTCCCATACAGTTCCCCTTTCCTGTTTACTTCCTCTGTACATCCACATACACACGCACAATATACCAGCCTGTTCTTCCTTTCCACAAGAAGCCAACACTCGGTCAGCAAATGTTGCCAGTTCTGTGGCTGAGGTGAGTAATTTGGCTGTTGTTCATTTCTGGAGAGAAATGGTTAGGAGCTCCTGCTGCTGCCTCTGCAGCATACAGCGGTCGGGGTTTCACTCTGTGATGTTCTTGTGACATTTTCAGGACAATACAGTAAAATGAGACAGCAACCACAGCCTAAATGATCTAATCCAAATGGTCATTATGAATCAAAAACAGATCCAATGTTTTCTTAGACATTCATTATTAACAGTACAAATAATCATCATTATTATTATTACAGTCAACACAACAGCATCTTATTTGATAAGGGATAAGTACATATCCTGTTGTTTACAGTGTAGAAGCAAACACTTAGACGTCCCTAAGTGATTTTTAAATTTAATTCTGTCACAAGTCATTAAAAATCTAAAAAAAGAAGATGCTGCTTCAATGCTTAAGAGAGAGCAAAAATAAGCTTGCTTCTTCACAGAAATCAACTGGGACACTAAGAAAGTCTAATTTAAAATGCTAAACAGTCCTTGAAAACAAGAATTCACATTCATAGTAGCTGCTAGCATATAGATTATTTTATTCCCTCTTTCTGGTCAAATGAACGTACATCTGAATTGTGGCACGGCTTCTACAAAGAAGAAGGTAAGGTGA
This sequence comes from Nestor notabilis, assembly GCF_000696875.1. Lineage (NCBI taxonomy): Eukaryota > Metazoa > Chordata > Aves > Psittaciformes > Psittacidae > Nestor > Nestor notabilis. The sequence goes on along the minus strand of NW_009914972.1, from coordinate 28,444 downwards.
TCTCTCCACCTGGTGTGTTACCAAGTGGTATAAGTCTGCTTTACTAAGCTGAAAATGGAAATACAAAGTGTTTCAGGAAAAATAGGAAACAAAGGAGCCTGGCGAAATTTCTGATCAGGTTTTAAAAAGTAATGTGTTTTTTTTTAATCTTCCGCCAGTGCTTCAAAGGAGAGTAGCAAATACTAAGGCAGTTTGAAAGATGTGAGTTGTGTTTTTGCACCATGCACACTTTGAGATCACCTTTTAAACCCAACTCCAGAGGAATTTAGGCAGAGGAATACCTGATTTCTGTATACCAAGAAAACACAGATGCTGAACTTACTTAACCATGTGAGGATTTAGGAACTTCTGGGTATGTATTTCTTGTGCCCAGAAAACTATACAATTGAATCAAAAGATGCCTACAAAGGTTGTACAGGGCTTCTCAGGATCACACACTTCACTGTAGTTATCTGCATAGAAAGTCCAACTTCAGATGCCTCAGTCCCTTTTTTTTTTTATTATGGCCCTTAGGCACTTCTGAAAATTTTATGTTATGTGTCAAAAGCTGATAAGCAAAAAAAAGTTAACTGAATAGAGGTGGAAAGGCAAACTAACAAAACAGTTTAATAGTCTCCTTGGTTTTTTGTTCTTCCTTGCATACCACAGTACTGTTGGGAATGATACTAATATGAGTAGGACTGAGATCCTGATTGCATCTGATATGCAAATGGACACAGTATTAGACAGTTATTTTTCCCGTACCTATACTGCATTCATCAGTGTATTGTCACTGTACGTACTGACACGGTGATGAATGCTGGAAACTTCAATTACCAAACTACAGGTTGCAATAAGATCATATAAGTATATTCCTGCTCTAGTTTAAACTTTATTTTGCTAATGAAAATATAGAATTACAGTGATACTAGCAGCTGCTTTTAGTTGTGTAGTTCATAAATGGAACTAGATCCACTATTTCTCCATTAAGCTGTCTTAAAATATCTTTTCATTAAAATGAGCCTTACTTAATGTTCTGTTTACACTACATTGGATAGGATGTGTCAGCAGCAAATGCTTTTTCGAATGTCACTAAATACCAGAGTGGAGAGTAAATACCATATCAATGATTGTTTGAAATGTGTGAATAAGCATGTAGGAGAGCATCGCTGATGACAAGAAACGACAGACATGGTGATAGGTGGCATAGCTCAGCAGGGAATTTTTCTCACTTCTCAAAAAGTTGATATAAATTATGATGTATGTAAAAAAAAAAAAAAAAGAAAGCTTGGCAAATCAATGGGACACAGCAATATGGACAACACTGTTTTAACACTAGAAAAAAACCCAAACACAAATGAAATCAGAAGTTCTGCTGAAGTTGTCATCTATAGATAAAGCAAGGGATAGCACACACTAGTTCTGGACAGTAGAGGTGGGGTTTTATACCTGAAATAAATAAATATATATTTACCTTTAAAATGCATTTAAACTCCCTTTAGCTCTTAATTTTACTTTTTCCTTCAACAGAACCTTCACGTGTACATTATTAAAAAAACCAAACAAAAAAACAAACAAAAAAACAGCGGCAGGATATTTTATACAGATTGTTTCTTCAAACTTACAAATATCTACTTTAACAATACAAACAACAACATCAAGAGTAAAAACTTTCTATAAAGAGATGAGCTTGTCTGTTTCCGAATTCAAATGTACATTATGCACTGTTGCTCCCTCTGCAGGCACAATGTTCACCTTGCCAATGCCCACCTGTGTGATGCTGGCCTTCATAATATGTGACAAATAATATCAATAATTCACAGCACTAAGCAGTAGAGAAACAAGGCTTTATGTGGCAGAGGTATTTCAGGTTTGAAAATTAGTGGTGTTGCTTAATGAGACAGAGAAAGAGCTTCCATTGCTTCTCTTTTTGAACACACCATTAAATATTTACAGAGGATCATGTCACTTGCAGCTGACTTAGGATGTCAGTCCCCAAGACTTCCTAAAGAGTTGGTAGAAGATGGTAACCTCTGCAGACGAAGCTGAAATACTCTCAACACCCAGGACTTTTCCTTCTTGGTAGTCTCCACAGCAATACTATGGTCTGCTTCTCTCATGACTTTCACTGTGGGAAGAGTATTCTCAAGATTTCTCAAATGTTCCTACTCTTTTCCTTTTCCACAATAGATCCTGAATCTGAAAAAATATTCTGATCCCACAGCTACATTTTTATTGCTGCTACTTTTCTCTACGTTCTGAATGGAGACTGATATGAGCAGAATATTTTTCAGTTTGCCACAACATCATGTTCCCTTTTTGATGTAAGTATGTATTTTTGATGTTAGCTTTTCAGAACACTTCATAGTTTTTTGTAGTGGTAGATCTCTGGCTTCTGAAAAGACATTAGGAGTGGCAAGTTGCTCTGTAGAGGAGTGAATATCGCTATTTGTTTCTTTGGTTTTATTTAAAGGGACCTACAAGGATACTGGAAGGGAGCTCTTCATTAGGCACTGTAGGGGTAACAGATTCAAACTTAAACAGGGGAAGTTTAGGTCGGATATAAGGAAGAAGTACTTTACTATGAGGGTGGTGAGGCAATGGAACAGGTTGCCCAAGGAAGTGATAAATGCTCCATCCCTGGCAGTGTCCAAGGTCAAGCTGGACAGAGCCTTGGGTGACATGGTCTAGTGGGAGGTGTCTCTAGTGGGGGGGTTGGGACTAGATAATCTTGAGGTCTTGTCCAACCCTAACTATTCTATAATTCTATTATTGACTTAGCACATGTATTTCCCACCCACTTTCTCTCTTTGAGGAATGAAAGAATATAGTGGGAGAATTTTCTTCATTGCTCATTTCTTTCCATTGTCTGTTGTTCAAGTTGGAGTTAGGAATATGGGATATCCTAGAAAGTCAGAAAACAGCATGCTGAACTGATTGAGTATGCATAGCAAACACTCAATTTGTTACATTTAAACCAGCTTTTTCGTTTACTAGTTTGATGTAAAAAACTGTCTCTGTCACCACTGGCTGTTCAGCAGCATGACTGTCCAATGAGCCAAACCACCAAAACTATAAATGCTCCCTTAAAACTATAACTTTTAAGGGAGATCCTGATAAAATATTGTCCTAAAGATAGACCACTTACTGAGATCCTGATAAAATGCCTGAAGCCCAAGATTGAAGACTATTTTTGCACGATAAAAGTAACACCTCTGTCCGGAGGGAAATATTTTTATACAGCTATAGCTCAGAAAAGTCACCACCTCATTTATTACAATTTTCTGTTTCTTTCTTTTAAAATGAATGGTGCAATTTCCTGGACAATTCTCTTAACCAGACATGGTTGAATTATTCATTCTGAGTAATATTAGTTGTCAGTTTAGACTTTTTTCTTTTTTTTTTTCTTTATTCACAAACTTTTGAAAGCTGATATGGAAATGAATTCGTGGCCTCAGTAAAGTCAATAGGAGGTTTGCTCTTTACTTCAAAAAGACCAATCTTCATTTTTTATATTTATGACCTGTACAAATTAAAACATCCTGTTGATGTGCATGAGACTTTGAGAAGGTACAGTCTTACATGTAATGAGGGCTTTTTTTTCTTTAAAAGCACACCCCTAAATTATATTAGTTTAATTATTGTAAAGTAATGATAAAGATTAGTGAATGACTCAGCCTGACAAGTCTTCAGTTCACCATCACACAAATATATTCAAGCAGAAGTAGATAAAATACTAGAGGAAAAGAGAGCTAAAAGCTTTGTGTAGGTTAAACCCAACTATCCAGAGTCTAATATTGATGTTTAAATAGCTATTGTAAATTTGTCATAATTCTCAAAATTTCAGCAGATGGCAAGAAGAGGTCAAATTTAAAAGCAAAGATCATCACTAAAAGGAATGTGATCATTCAGAGCAAACAAGAGCTAATGATTCTAATGCACCATTGTTCAGAACAAAAAAAACCCTAAAACCCCAAACACACAACCATTAGAAATAAAGAAACATCACAGCCCAACACATTAGAGAACTTGATGCAAACCAGCCTATGCATGAGACCCAGGTTTTAACCTCGTGTCCCAGGAGACAAGAGAAGGCAGAGATAAAAGAAGGCAAGAAATCATGTCAGGATGTCAGAGGACAATAGTAATCCTGCTCCTTAACTAGACCATGATGTGAATACAAACTTAGTCATCTAATTTTCTAAAAGATCTCTAAATAAATTAATTTTCTTAGGACGTTATGTGTCAACAACAGTCATATGAGTCATCTCCAGTTTTATTTCACCAGTATATTCTTTACAAAACCTCCCAAGCTTTTGAGGCTTTGTGTTTCATGTCCTGCTGCAGAAAAAATAAAGGTTTTTAACTAACTGTATCATAGTAAATGGAAGAATTTATCCATTTATAGTGAGGCACATTTATAATTGGACTATGTTTTTTCTAATCCTGCAAAGATTCTTAAAATTCATAGCTGATATTTTTTTAATTTTTTTTTGTTTAAGTATTACTTGGCAGATTATTTTAAGTGTATTAAAAAAAAAGCAACAAAACAAAACACAACAAGATCCAAATGTAATCAGTAATATCCTTTATAAAGATACATATAAATTCACAAAACCACATAATTTCTTCTATAAAATTTTCTCTATGAGATTAAAGGTCAGGATGTAAGAGCTAGCCAATGGAGAGTTCAAAACTAAAGAAACTATAGAAAAGATACATATTGGTTTTTCCTTAGAATTGATTTTATTTAATCAAATAAAATAATGCTTCCATTTCATTTTTAAGAAATCAGAGCATCTGTTCTTCCCATTAAATTTTATCAGATATGGGCAGATTCAGTATAGTGCTAGTTAGTGAAGCAATGCTGTTTGTGAAAAGGAAGCCCATTCAGGGCATAATGGTTTGAACCTGATCGTTTGAACCTGAACATCTTGACTGCTGGTGTGGTGGCATTTTTGTAGCATTCAGCATAAGGAGAAACCAGCTAATGACAGAAACCTTAGGAGAAATCTAGTGGTTGCTCAAAATAAGTCTCAGTAAACAAGTGATCTTGAAAACTTGCGTACTTCATGGTGGAATCATTTGGGGCACACTATTTGAATGAGCACAAGTTCATTCAGCCTGTTTAGCTGCCACTTTTCAGTTTAGCCATATGGGAAGTTTTCAGTTGAGACATTTAATAGCCCTAACAACCTCCTGTTCTAGAGAAATTTGATTACAGTAAATACAGAAGTGGCATGCTGCTTACATAGCTGGCAGGGCTGTGATACATGGAAAAGCTGTTAGAAAATTAACTTTTCATCTTGGCTTATCACCTGACAACCATCAGGGTTATGTAAATGGATATATTTTACTTTTATGGTCAAACTTTACTGAGTCAAGTTGCTATTTTAGACACAAAATACACTACATTCTGAAGCAGAAAATACATTTCTTGGTTTTGAAAATGATGGTGATTATTTACCACTATCATGTGAAAACATGTCATGATGTATCATATCATGACATCATATGTGCTTATGGAAAAGCTAGAAAAAACATTTTGGACTGAAGAAAAAAAGAAAAAACCTCCAACCTTGGCTGCATACAGATTTTTTTTAGAAGATTTGAGTATTTTGTTTAGTTGTTTTTGCATATCCTAATATTTTTTTCTTTCTAATTTTTACTTTGTGTTGTTTCATATGTTTGTTGGTGACTACCCAGTTACTACACACAGTCATTAAAAAGACTCAACATCTTCCAGGTAGGAACAAATTATTTGTTCTTTCCTTGGTGAGGCTACTCATATATAGAGAAAGGTACATATCCTTTCTGTCTTGAAGGTATAAATGAATGCTTTTATTAGATCACTTTAACTTTCACGTTGTTAGTATTTAATTCTTTCTTTAATTGATTTTTTTGCCATCTTATCTGCTTCAGTTCTATATTGTTTGCAATATGGTGGCATCATTCATGTTTCTTATAGTCAGACTCAATTAAGAGAAAATCAGAAGTAAACAGGGAAACACAAAGATACAAAGCATAGGATTAATCTCTAGAAATTTAGTAATTTATAAAGTGACAGTTATAAAATAATTGACAGCATAATCATTTCTGACACTGACAGTTCCACAGCCTTCATCGTCATTTTTAATGATTATTTAGATATTGTAAATAGAAAATGGCAAAGCTCTGTGGCTTTTCAGAAACATCTCTCTATAGTATTTTTTTTTTAAATCCTCTATTCATTTCTCATTAATATTTTGTCATATTTCAACTGTAAGATAAAATATTTCCTTCCTCAGGTCGAACAATTTTTTATTCATTACTTATTTAAAAAAATAAATACCTTATGTTCAGAATCAGAGGTGTATTTCTTGGTTTAGTACAGAGAAATTTCCAAAAAGTAACTTTTCAATTGAGATTCATGTCATCCCACTTTAGCTGAGAACAAACTGGTGCCTACGCTAGTTAGTTATCTAGGGCTTCTTGATAGTCAGCAATAAGTAGGCATCTGTAAAGGGCAATTCATCCCATTATCTTAAACATTTTACAGTGTCTCTTCTGTAACAGGATTAATTACTGTGTCCTGGAGGCTTTGCCCAAAAACTAGAGAAGCTCCTGCCAACGGTGTCATTCACTAGTTTTACTCCAGACATGAGTCTTTCAGAAAAATATTGTCAAGCTAAGAGAAAGAGAAATAAAGAAATAGAAGAGGAAATGCATTCATTAAGGGGGTGAGAGGGAAAGTGTTCACAGTTTCATTGCACTGTAATTTTCAGATGATCATTATGGAAAAAAGTTCAAAAAAATAGTGGCACTAAGTAATACTTTTAGAAAGTAATTTTACAAGATTTCTCCCTACCACTTCTTTTTCTGCAAATGAGATGTTTTCTGAAAGTGAGAACAGCAAAGCATGTGAAAAAATGAGCTATATTCTTAATTGTGTTATTTTTTTATTTGCTTATATGTTGTTTTTCCCTTATGCCACCTACATACACTTCACCCTAAGGAAAAACCTAGGTAGAAACAGTTAGAGTTAGGAATTTCCTAGTTCTGTGTTTATTTAAAATGGAAATATACTTCCAGCACAGAGGGCAGACTATATAACATATTCTACTATACATCTAGCCTGAGGAAATGTAACTAAACATAAATTATTCCACTGCATCAAAGTGGTTTTGGTTTAGATGTGACAGCCATGAGGGGCTATATTATTGCTGCAGTTGATAAAACATGAAGAAAAACAGTAGTAAATTATGTTGGGAAACTGTGGATTAGGAATGAGTGAGCCAGTTTAAGAAAACAATTTTTATCTACCATAGAGAAAGAAACCCTAGAGGAAGTTTATTAAGGCTGCAGTATTTAGGGGACTGATTCTTATTTAGAATGTTTCCCAGCAAGATAGAAAAAATATTTTCTTCTCTCGTGAGGGAAAGAAGCAAATTGTGTCTAATTAATTTGTTAATTAATGCTTCGTATTGACAGCATAATATTCCTGGTCATGCATCATCCTATATCATTGTTTTTATCTAAGACAAAAAGAAAGGAATTCTACTCGGATGAAAAAAAATGAAATGTTACTGAATATTGTTTTGAGAGCATCATTTAAAAAAGAAAGAAGGAAAATGAAATACTTTGTTCTGGTTTGACATGTCTTGTTACATGTTCAAAAGGGTCCAGTTATTATGTACACTACTATAATTTAAGCTTTTTTTTTTTTTTTTGTAACTGACTGAATACATTAATGTCTGGGGGAAAAAAGAAAAAAAAGTGGGATCCTGTGATATAGTAGAAGATAGTAGAGAAATTACAGTCATTTTCTATGTTTTTTTTCTGTAATATCACTGTCATGTAACACTTAAGCAGCATCGAAAATTTGAGAAACATCATGTTCCTCTCCATATCCAAGCCTCAAATAAATGAAGCTGGCTAGATCATTGTAATCATCACCATTTCAATTACTCCCCCTCCAAAAAACCCCAAAAAACCACAAAAACAAAAACAAAACCACATACTGTACAAAATTAAAAGCCCCAAGCAATAGGATTTTAATAAGACTTTTTAATATGATTTTATCATCTGCAATCGACATTAGTGTAAACTCCACACTGTCCTAAACTTCTTATACATTTGGAATTAATTTGAAAGCAAAAATTTGATCTAAGTTTTTAAAAGTTTGAAAGTGCCAGATTAAACTCATAGGTTTCCTTGATAATATTTTCTGAGCAATATGAAGTAATAGGTCTTACCTACTTAGGTATTATGAGAAAAAATTGTTCTGATTTCAGTAATGGAATTGTATATGAAGTTATGAAAGAAGGAATAGGTACTGGAATTATGAAATTGTTAAAGAATGAAGTGAGAAGTAGAAGAGGATCATGTTGAAAACATCTGTATTAAAAGCTCTAGGGATGTTACATTCAAAAGACTTCAGGGCAATACTGGATCTGATGTTATTTAACATTTATCTATGACCTATTTCAGGTAGAAGTTATAGACACCCTGGTGCAACAACTGTCTATAAACAGTCCATGATTCAGGATGTAAATTTAAAGGGCTTTCCTGATCAGAGCAGCAAGTTTTTGTAACAGAAACACGACAAGAAGGCACAACCTAAATTTTTTGAAGGCAGAGCTTGATCAGCCTACACAAAAGGTTATGTGATGTTGTTACCTGTTTTACCAGGGCCCTATGGCTGAGGACCCATATTTTTTCTAGACATATACTTAGTCTTACTTAGAAAATACAGTTACCTAATCTGTCCCTCTTTCTGATTACTGGAGAACTGGACATTCAGTGAGTGTTTATGTGCTCTCATCATTTACTATACAATAGCAAAAGTATTTTAAAGTGTCAGCTTTTTACTTAATGCAGAAAGGTGAAAAAAAAATATCCACTGCTTCCCTTTTAAGTGGCAATTAGAGGTAGATGCCTCAAAAGAGGTTGACAGTAATACTGTAAAAGTTAAACCTATCTTGAAATAACCGTTTGAATACAGAATATCACCAATACATGGAGAGACTTGAAGCTTATCTTGTGCAAGAGGTGTAGGACAGTCATTAATCTTATGTTACACACTTCTTCCAAATACGCTTTTTTTCTTTCCTTCAGCACAGAGGAAGAGGAAGAAGGATGTGGTGACACAGAGAGAACTAACCATTTGTTCCTTTAACCTGAAAACTGTCATAATACATGGCTGCCTGTAACAGATAGGAAAACATACTTAGTTATTGAGAAGTCTGATCCCACCATTTTTCTCAAGGTTTCTTTCTCTTCTTCCACACTCCTCTGTTAGCTTCTAGCTTAAATACCAATTAGCAGTTAGTTAAGGAGGTAGGAAGTTCCAAGTGGAACAGAGGAATTCCTCCAGGAATGAAGGTAGCAACATTCTCAAGCAACAGCCACATGGAACACCTCACAGGTTATTCAGCATTGCAGACTCCATGCATAGCTGCTGTGAGATATGGATTGTTTTTTGTGTAAATATGTAGATGTTCTTCTGCAATACAGAAATATGTAAAACAAAAAAAAAAAAAAAGAAAGGTTGGGTAAAAGCTTTAGAAGCTTGTACAGTATTTCACTGTGGCTTAGTATTTCCCATCTTATCATCTGCTGTTTGCTTTCCTACCTTCTAATATTATGGTAATTTATTTACACAACAGCACATTGGTGGAGTACTGGCAAGATATTCTCAAAATATTGCTGCAGATAGGCAAAAGACATTAATTCAGCTTTCCTTTGAGCTACTGGAAGACTTTAAAAAAAGAAGCATTGTACTACACAATCTAACTTATGAACATTTATTTTAAAAGCTCACATGAACTCTCTAAGGAGATCTGGAAGGAAAATAACTAAGACATACCTGTGGAGATCTATAAAGCCTGTAGAGATTACAGTAAAATCAAGCAGATGTATGAAAAATCTTTTGAAGTTAGGAATTATTCTAGTAATGTATGCCTCTTTTTTTTTTTTTTTCTTTCTCTTTTATTTCTTCATGTCTGGATCTTCCTTTTGTTTTGCTTACCTCTGTTTTCCTCACAGAGATATAGAAATGTGCTTCTACAATAAAAAGAAGCCGAAGTTCATCATAGATTATGAATGTAATTCTGATCTCATGTTATTTAAAAGTTATGAGACTTCTATAGGAAAGAAAAAGTACTGGTTGTTCAAACAATCATGTAGTTTGATATCTTAGTTTTCGCGTCATTAGAAATTGAAACAAACAGGAAAATACTGAAAACTGACATTGCAGGGTGATGACTCTGTCAGGCTGCTTAGTTGTTAGCCTTGGAAACATGGATGTGATTATCCTTGTAATTCTGACAGTTGGGACATAACAGTTCCTATGTTTCAGGAGTACAAGTCCTGGAAACACCACCAACAGGATAATGTTCACAACAGTTTCTATGGGTTTCATGGGAATAGCCTATCTGACTGGCTGACTTGGAAGCCTGAGTTTTGCTGCATTTGTCAGGCTGGTGAGAAACATTGGAAATTTACTTGGCAGGAACAATGTACATTGGTTGCATGTCTGGCTTTAACTGTTTGATCATTGTCTAATGTTCTGATTTCCTCAAACTAATGAGTTTTGGCAAAACCTTACTTGTCCCATTGCAATTAATTCAAGATTTCCTGATTATTTAGTTGCAGTCTTTCTTCTTCATGTGGGTGGAGGATCCTACTTTCTCATGCCCCTTACCATATATATGTCAGAGTAATATCAGGAGGAGTGGTGGCAGCCTGAGGCCCAGTCTGTTATGACTGGATTCATCCCAGATGCCTTTTGCTTTGAATGAATGAGACTAATAGGTTCATGAATAAAACCAGCTCCATTGTGACAGTTTTCAAATAGATACAAACAAACACGGCAATGAGAAAAATGGTTTCAGCAGTTTTGTGGGATCAGAGAGAATTACCTCTCTAAAAGCAGGATCTGTAATTGACTCTTCTGTAATTAACATATGTACTGTAGTTTTAATGACATTAGAAAAGTAGTTGCTTGCCCCTGACTTCTGAAGGTACCACAGTATAAAACTCCTGAATGTCTGTTGTGTAATTTGGTAAAAAAAAAAAAAAAAAACTTAAAAAAAAAGAAAATAATCAAAAGATAATCTCATAAATTTCAGTTCAGTCCATTTAACCTCAATATGTGTTAAATATGTAGAAATTATTGTTAGTAGTAGATTTAATAGAGAAATATAAAATAAAAGAAAACTGTGAACATGTGTGAAGAAAAGAGCTATCTTTCAGAAGGAAATTATGTTTCACAAATTCATTGGAATTATTTTAAAGTACTCCAGAAGCATGATGATGTTATTCACATGGATTTAGTGTACTTGGATTTTCAAAAGCCTTCCACACATCTTTTATAACAGGCTTTTAAAGAAATTAAGCTATCTCAAAATAGAAAGAAAAAAATCCTCTCATGCATTAAGTAATGGTTAAGAGAGAGAAAATAAATTATAAGAATAAACTGAAGGGTGACAGCCAGTCTCAGGTATCTGTACTGTTATTTGTGCTGTTCAGAATATTCTAAAAAGTAGAAATAGTGAGGTAAGAAATTTTGCTGATGATATAAAATTTGCATGAGATAAAAAATTACATCTGATTGAAAAGTTAAAACTGGACATCACAACACTTGCTGACTAGATTGTTAGAAGGCAGAATAAATTCTGTATCTGTAAATGTAGTGTCACAGTTATGAAAAGGATATCAAGGCTCACATAATTTTAATGCTACTTATTGGCCACTGGAAAACATAAGTTGTCAAAGATAACGAATAGTTTGGTGATCTTTGAGAATCTGATGCAGACATTTTGGGATGTGATAATGGTGCTTCCCTGGAGCAGACAGAATAGATATGGCACAAGGCAATGTGACATAAAGCATGAGAAATTAATAAGAAGACAATAGATAAAAGGAAAATTAGGAAATAATTGGAAAGAAATTCTAGAGGAAACTCTTACTATGTCAGAAAACCAGAAAATAAATATTGTATACCTCAGTACTTACTTACTTGTCTGTCATCAGTAGATGTTGTGGAGAGTGAAAGTATAACTGAATCTTAAAAGGGATTAGACAAATTAATGAGGCATAGGACAACTAATGCCTCTTATAAACAACAATTAGGATAGAATTTCCAAGGTAGGCTGCCCTTAACAGATGATGGTTGGAAGCTGAGAGGTTATGTCAGCAAAGACCATACATTATCTGTTTTTTAGTGTAGGATAAAAATGGAACTGCCAACTAGTTTAGCAGAGTGGCTTTTGTATTCCAGTGTAATAAGATGTCTGAAAGAAGTTCACTTTTTATTTCATTTCTGCGTTCAGGAAATCACTTTGAAGTTACACTATATAAACCATATCTGTTCATCTGTTTGCAAAAAAAAATGCGAATTCCTTATAAAAAAAATATACTTTAAAATTCATGGTATATAGGCAAAATTAACAGATAAGATTCTACAAACATATTCACCTGAGGCCCAGATATAACCACTTTGGTTACATTTTCACATTTTTTGTTTCTAGAAAGAAAACTACTGCTGTCATAGAATTTATGCAAAATTTCTTAAAAATATATAGTTGGGACATATGCAAGTGGTAGGCTTTATGGAACTGCAGTATTTATGGAATTTTTATTTTGAATTGTATCATTGCACCATTTTGATTTGGTAGTTTAAAATTATCCATCTTTGACAAGTAGGAAAAATTCAAAAACCTAATTCCATAAAGCAATAATTTTTTTTAGTTTATCTTAGGTGCAGATATTTTTCTACAATTTCTATAATTAATATGAACACTCCTTTGCAGGAAAATCTCAGAACATTCAGTTTGTCTTTGCAGAAATCATAAATTAATATATTAGATCCAGTCCTTCCTGACAAATCATGCAATTTCTTAGGTTTACTCAACTATGTCAACATATTAAAGAGTGGGGGTTAATTGCGCTGTTGTCTGGTTAAATATTATTCTTTTCTCTAGGTTTCTAAATTTCAAATTTTCCAGCTTTAAATATTATTAGATTTGATTAATCATATACTATTAATACTGCACTATAATTGCAACTATATGTATAACTATATATTGTATATTTGTAATTATTTGTTAAAATAATGATATAATGATAACATATATAAGTTATATATTGTATTATATATTAAAGTAATATTTTTGCTTCCCATAAAATTTAAAAACTGAATTTGGGCTCACATTAATTTTATTTTTCTTTGCTTAAGATATATAGTCTAAGCAGATATTTTTTTTTTTATATGAAATAGTCCAGCTCCTTGTAAGAAAATTCTGATGAATACAATATTAGCACAGGCACTGTTTTTATTTGTGTCCTCTGCAAGGTGTTACTGAAGTTTTAGGCAATTTTGATATGTCAGTACATTTCAGGTTCTTACAGAAATTGTGCCATCATCTAGAGTGTTTGTATTAACCTGAAAAATACTATGTTCTTCCAGAACTAATTTAGAGACAGGCTCACTTTTCCAATGTATTCTGGCTAAAATGGGCTGCTGAAAAAAATTCTATTTAGATGCCTAAGGTAAACCATCTCATTATTCTTGGTGTGATACAATACTTGGGATATATACACACTCTTTTATGAAGGAAATTTTATATAACTAGTCAAAATAACTCCAAAAACATAAGCAATGTGAATTTCTCTCAGATGGCCTCAAAGGCAGGTCTCTGAACATTGCTTCACTCTGCTCTGCATAGACAAATTTACCAGGCTATCTGAGACCTAAAGGAGAGTATTAGTATTTCCCAACAGAGAGCAGAGCTCATGTAAATAACAAGGAATCTTGTTCCTCAGCACAGGCTTGAAAGTTGGATGCAGAACTGGGAGACACACATCATATGAAATGCCAGTGAAGACCTTTCAAGTCATGAATACTATATCCCTTCGAAAATCAGTCCGTTTCTTTCTGCCTTTAAACCAGAAAGCTTGTAGATAGATAGCAAAACAGGGTGGAAGTTGGGCTGCTGTTTTTTTTCCTCAGAGTCATGCTCTGCAGTTGCCTCACCAGTGAAGTATCAAGGAGGCAAAATGATCAGCAGTACATCTCTACAGAAGCCATGTCCTTCAACAGTTTCCCTGCCTTCAGACAGCCCATGAAGCCCATCACACTTGCTTGCATTTATTCTGTGGCTTTTCAAGGCAGAAACCCCTGTCTCTTTATGTTCCTGACAAGTAAGCTTTTCATTTCTGTTACAGGAAATTTACATTTTCTGAAGATGTGAATGTCTTATAGAAGTTATAATATACAGTAAAACATATTGTGACTTTTTCTTACTCCTTTTATTGTATTTTAATGGTATTCATTATATATATTTATATTTTCAATTACAACTTGATATAAATAACACTTATGTAAAACATAAATTGTTGCAGGACTGATTGTAATTTAAGGAAAGGCATTTTTGATAATGAAATTATTATACTCAGTTTTAAATAAGGAATTCTATCTTTTTTTTTTTAATCTACACATGCTCATAAACACACTCACTTGCATATGTTTATGCACATACAGATCCATACACATATGTATAGATATATGGAAATGAAAACTGGTAAAACTAATGTATAAAATATGTCAGATTTTTCCCTATGTATTTTCAGTGCCTCAAATGAAATATTTTTTCCCTCACATTATCTTTTTTACAATGCAAGCATATGAGGATTTCCAACCATAGCTCAATGTATAAATGTCATATAATTTGTTATTGTGATGAGCTTTCTTGATGACTGAAATAACTTTTTTCAGAATACACTTTAATTGCTATATTGTCAGAGATGAAAACTTAGGTTAAACAGAGCTCATTTTCTTTTCATTTCCCCTAATATAAAACAGTAGATAAACTAAATATAAACAGTAAGTCTCGACTCAGACATGGTGCCTTCAACTGTATTGTAAGTGTGATCATTTCCACAGTAATTAAAAAGAAATACTTAGTCCATATTGTCATGTATGACAGCTAGAAACACCATTAGGTGTCCAGGTTTAACCTGGATATAATTTTCATCTCAGTTTCAGTTTAGGACATAGAGAATGAAATAAAAAACTGTCCTGAAAACACATATAAACCTAGGTGTCTTACAGCTCACTAACTCAGATGTAAATACTCTGTGATGATTGTAGGAGAACTACTTTTGCATTTGCTTATTAGTTTTCTGACCATTTTTTTGTTTGCACTTCCTGTCTGACTTGTCTCATCTCTATATTTTCCATTTAATATTGTTTCCTTTTTATTCAAACACTTTCACCACATGTGTAAAGGGCATAGATTTTTATAGATATCTGAAATCTGCATTAACGTTCTGTAAAAAGACAGAAATAACTTTTAAAGAGTTGGGTTTTTTTAATTACTCATTAATTATCTCATAATATCTGTTGATCTTCTTGTTACTTAAGAGACACTGTGCAAACAGTGGAACCCAGGGACTACAAAAATGGTATTAGTGTTCATTAACACATTACATCCCCTAGAATTGTAAAGAAGACATCCGGAGTAAAGCAAGGAAATTACTCAGTGAAGATCACAAATCAGACCAACAGATCAGTTTTTGTGAACTCTTATGTATGCAAAATATCTATTAGATTCATATTGAAATGTGTTTAAGGCAACAAAATAACTTCAAACCCACCTTTTAATGACTCATTTAGGGGAAAAAGTGAAGGAAATGTAAATTTCTTAAATCGCTTTTATATAACCTGAGACAACAAACTAATTTGCTATAGCCAGAAATGCCACTATGGAGCAATATCAGTGTTATTTGTCTTCCCTAATTGTTCATTTGTATACTTAAGCACATTTATATTTCATTTAAATTTGACTTTAAAACTGTATGGCTTGCAATGATTGGTGTGAGGGATAGTTGTTGAATTCTACCAGTATTTTCACTGCTAGATAGTGAATGTATAGGAAACCTGAACTTCATTTTATGATGGGGTTTTGGATTTTTTTCTGCCAGAAAAATAACTGTAACAGCACTTTGCATACACTGAGGAGGCATATTCATTTTTCAAGCTGACTATAACATTTTACTATAACAGCTACTAAGAAAACCTCTGAATTTTCAGGACCTGTTGGTCCTTACAAACACCATTACATGGTTGTTACAAAGATAAGAATACTGAATGAAACACCTACTTGGCTTTTTTTGTGTCACTGGTGGTGAGTGATGGGGGGGTATTTTTTTCCAAAGAAAATACCCTGTTTGGCAACAACAAAACCACCTTTTAACGTTTAAGTCTGGAAAAGGTTAATTCTGATAAAAGCTATCCATTTTATGGAAAGACATTAACAGCACAATTGCTAAGTGCTTTTGCTTCTAAAAGCATGATTACAACAAAGAAAGATATTAAATAAAGAAACACAACCCAGAAATACTAACACATAGAGTGAAAAAAAGAAGTACTCATTTTTTGACCCCTTTTCTCACTGCGTGCGTATTTCATAGTGTGTGTACTATACACTTCTTTAGGGTACTGTTAAAGCTGCTTCAGGGATAATGTTTGTGGGGCACCACTACCCATGCTAAATTTACTATGCAAACTGAGTTTGAAAGGCATGAGGCACCTTTACCATAGATTTCAAAGTGAATTAGCGTAATAAATACAGTATAGGCTTTAAATCTGCCTTTTAGGGCAATATGACAGATGTGTAAGCCATTTCTACAGTAAGTCTGCTCTGAATAATTAGAACTGCTAGGAACTTAAACTCGAGGTCATAGGAGGACATATAACAGCTAAAGGTAATGTGTAAAGAGAAAGAAAATCTGTGTATATCCCTTGGTCATTTTACACAATAATTTTTAATTAATTATATATTGTTTGTGATTTATGCTTGTAATTGTAATGAGTTCCTTGGACCATGGAAATCAATAAAACTTTACTGTTGATTTCAGTGCAGCCAGGTTTTCACCCTGAGCATTCTAGGTTAAGACATTTTGTTCAGAATCTTTGCCAGTGTTTGCAGAACCCAGATGGTGATTACACAGAAGGATTAAATTTTAATCTGATTTTCTTCAATGCTTCTTCAGGAGAAACAATGCAGGATACACAGAAATAGCATAAAGGGTCATTTTGCTTTTTAGTTACCTAAGGAAGGCAGTCTTGTATTATCACCCAATTTGTCCCAATCCAGAAACTTTTCGGCAATTTCAACCAAAAAAATTCAATGATAAGGGTTTCAGTAAGTTAAGTGAAATACTGATCAGAGCAGAATAATGAGGAATAAAACCAAATTTTAAATCACCTTTCCCTCACCCCTACCTTCTTCCCAGGCTGAACTTTACTCTTGAATTCTCTACCTCCTTCCCACCAGTAGTGCAGATGGATGGGGCATGGGGGTTGTGGTCAGTTCATCACACATTGTCTCTGCTGCTCTTTCCTCATCAGGGGAAGCGTTTCTTACACTCTTCTCCTGCTTCAGTGTGGGATCCCTTTCACAGGAGGCGGTCCTCCATAAACTTCTCCAATGTGAGTACTTCCTATGTGTTGCAGTTCTTCACAAACTGCTCCAGCATGGATCTCTTCCATGGGTGCAGTCCTTCAGGAACAGGCTGTTCCAGTGTGGGTCCCCCGTGGGGTCACAAGTCCTGCAGCAAACCTGCTCCCTCATGGGGTCACAGCCTCCTCCAGTCTTCAGTCTCTTCTGGCGTGGATTCCTTCATGGGCTGCAGGTGAATATCTGCTCCATCATGGACCTCCCTGCGCTACAGGGGAATCATTCCTCACCATGGTCTGCAGCATGGGCTGCAGGGGAATCTCTGCCCCTGTGCCTGGAGCACTTCCTTCCCTTCTTCTGCACTGTCTTTTGTGTCTGCAGAGCTATTGCTCTCACATATTCTCAGTCCTCTCTCCAGCTGCAATTGCTCCTATGCAGTAATTTTTTTTCCTCTTCTTAAATATGTTATCCCAGATGTACTACCACTGTCGTGGATCAGCCTTGGTCAGCAGCGGGTCCCTTCTGGAGCTGACTGGCATCAGCTCAATTGGACATGGGGCAATTTTCTGGCAGTTTCTCACAGAAGTCCCCCCTTCTATCAAAGCTTTGCCACACAAACCCAATACAGTTTGTAATATTTAACTTCTGCCTTGAGATGTCTGGTTTAGGCCAGCCATGACATATAGTCATTGCAGCATGAACAGCATTTATTGCATGTTGCCCAAATGCCTTAAAGAGACAGGGTAAATTCCCCTTTGATGATGCCTATCTCTCTATTGACTAGAAATTATTCTGAGATTAATACCATCTTCAGTGCTTAAAGATGGAAGTTCAGTAGGATTTTTCTAATTTGTAAACTGTTATGATGTGTAAACCTCCCATGAAAGCAATAGAAGTAATCACTTAACCTCATAATGCAAACCATAAACCAGGTTTGTGTCTTTATATACCCAAATATCTTCTAACTTCTGCATTATAACTTTCACAGTAGTGTCTCTGCTTGACCTCCATTTAACTTTTGCCTACAGACAATGAATTGGCTTTGTCTTGTTCCACACCAAATAAGTAAAATTCATTTTGTAAAAATGTTAAAATGCATGCTGAGGTACAGCTTTGAAGTGCAATATTGAGTTAGGTATTTGAAATTCAGACCACTGATTAGTTATGCAAATCAGATTTTGCTTTTGCCAAATGAGCATTCAAGCTGAAGGTACCTTTCATGAATTTTATCACTAGTAAAGCTTGATCCCTACAATATTGACAAGAAGCAAGCACAAAGTAGGCATGGAAACAGTTGAAGTAAACCCACTTAAGAACAGGAATTATTATTCCTGTAAATGCCTCGCAATGTTCTCCCACCTCTGTTTTTGTACAAACAAAAGGGAGTATCTGAGAGTGAGTTATACATTTTTCATTGGATTAAGAATAAAGCACAAAGAAGTACATGAGGCACATTAGAGGAAATTTTCAGTGGCACAGGGGAAGTCAAACACCCATCTTTTTATTTTCTATGGCAATCTGGAGCTAAAAATCATTGACAGGCTTTTGGAAAGCTTCCCCAAATCACATAACCTGCTCATGTTTCTGAAGTAGGAAAACCCCCCACATTAAATAGCTATGTTTTTCAGATAAACTTTTTGCTTGTTTGTTTGACAGTGATTGATAATGTTGACCAGCTTTGTCCTATTCTGTGTCATCAGCATGTTTTATACTACAGTGACAGTATTATTCCGTTCTAGGTACACAACAAAGTATCAGTTTCTCACAGCTCACAACGTCTTACAAGCCAGAAAAAACTTGACACTTGAACAGCTTGAACTCAGATGATAGGTGAAAATGCTGGAAAAGATTTTTGGTCCAATATAGATTCAATTTGGGACCTCACCAGTGGAAAATCCTGTTTCTTTCTCTTAGCCACAGGAGCCAGGCAACTAAGTAGAAAACAATCTATTGCTTGTCCTAACACATTATGTTTCAATGGAACAGCAATTTTCTTCCTACCCTTTCCTACCTCAAGATAATAGACAGGTCTTATGTTTCCTTCAGCTCCCCAGTTGAAAGAAGTTCAAAAAATCCTCTTCAGTATCTTTCAATCAGTCCTCAGTCTTCTTGTCATTCAGCTACCGCTTTAATGTTCCTTTCTGAAATACTTCTGCAGTAATCTCTAGAAAGAAGTCAGGTTGAGAAGTATTATCAAGGGAGTTGACAGTTCCTCCTTAGATGTGAACACTCATGAATGGTGATACAAGGGAGGCCTCTTTTAGTGTACTTTGTGACTTTAGCACAAACTAGATGTTTTCCTGTTGTATGTCTGTCATAAAATTTCATGTAATGGCAACTCTAGCAGTATCAACCTCACCATTTCATGTTGACTAGTTAGGTGTGGCAAGAGATGCTCTTCTGATTCAGCCTGAGTGACTTATAAAGTCGAGTCCTACCTAAACTGACTGGAAGTAACCATTCTTCCAGTGAGCTGTGATATTTAAACAAACTAGTTCTGTGAGTCATTTTTGTGCAAATTAAAATAATTTGTCTGATCTAAAATGCTTTACATTAGAGAATTGTAGAAGCACTCAAGCTCCACTGGGAAAGTGGTGAATTGTGAATGAAGTATTAATTTCACAAACCATTCAAATTTGAGTGGAAAATCTCATTTAATTATGTCTTTACTGATCTGTTCAACATAAAGACTTATAGCATGCTTAATGGGAGGAAATATAGCAAATTTGGACCAGAAAAAAATTGCATGCAGCACAGATAATGTCACATGTATGTACTGTGTGCCATAATGTTACAAAATTCAAAAGATTTCTTTTCACCCATTAAAATAATTATATTTCTGATGATTTTTCTGTTCCATAATGATAAGAATGCTAGTGAATTACTTGAAATTATAGCCTAACTGTGGAAAGAAAGGAGAGTGGCTTTATGGTTGGCAAAGATAGAGGAAAGTGGGAGGTATGAAACAACATGCACATACTGCATTAGTGAACAATAGAAACACCTCAGCAATATCAAAGAACACCAAAGGAAGCAAAAAGGTGGGAAGCAACACACGGATCCAGTTCCAGCAAGGACATACAGAAACAGACTACAACTTTTGAAGGGAAACTAGTTAAACCATGTGCTGATGCTTATAGTCTAATAACAGCCTAAATGGAATTTTTGTGGGCAAGTAAATATTAAGGAAGTTAACTTAAAAAAAATCAGAATAAGGCAGTGCTGGAATTCAGGCACATTGTCAAAATACTGCAGATAAACAAGTTACCACACAACACATAAGCCATGACAGTCCTTTCTGTGAAAGAATTTCTATCCTTGAAAACTGTAATGTATTTTCATGTCATTTATACTCCTTCAATTATGGGCTACAGCAAGTAGCCCATTGAATTACAGCATGTTGAATTACATTGTATTTGTTACAGGCTTACAGCATGTACATAGGCAGTTCCTACAGAGCAGCTGGCCACTGGTAACTTCATAAACCAAAAATACATGCTCGTGGATCCACAGTCTATAAAGTCAGAACAGGAAAACAGTAGAGTGAAGGAAAACTAAAAGAAATTACAAAATAATTATGCAAGAAAAAAAAGCACCCTTCTCCTTTGATTAATCTCTTCCTTAACATTTTTTATGCTGTTTGCAATAAACTAAATCTATTGACATAGCCGTTGAATTTGTGGCACTTTAATGGTACATGGATCTGATCAGTGCTGGCTGATTCCACTTCCAGCTTATGGCTCTTACCACAGAAATATTCCTTCACTTGTTTAAGTGGTGTTAGTCACATTAAAGCACCTTTGCACAGATGTGTTATACATTGAGACATTTTACTTGCTTTAAAGAATGTGTGCCAATGTTTATCTTGAATCTGATGGCACAGGAGCTGCTGTGAAGGCCGCTGGGCGCCTTATAGAAGGCATATTGTTCTTTGCTTGTAAAGGACTCTGAACTGCTGAAGTTAACTAGAGAGAGGTTTATCAAAGACCAGTAAACAGCAAGTGACATGAAAAGAAGAGCTGATAGCTCTCCTACAGACTTTGAAAAAAATTCAATTAACTCTTTCAAAGCATTTATAATGTTTGGAAAATTAATGTTTCCTAGCTATAGTATTTTTTCTATTAACATGTACGAGAAGTGTTATTGAGCTATAAATTTAAAGGTTGGGGTTTAGTTTTGTTTTTTATTTTGTTTTTCTTTAAAACCCTGAAAGCTCTTGCATTTCAAAAAATGCTGCTGATTTACAGAGGAACAAAAGGAGGAAGGCATTATCCATGACATTAACTAAGGTTTGGTCACTTAATTCTATTTGCAGGAGAGCATAAGCAAAGATTGTTCTTCATCACTTAGATGGCAGAAAAATATGCAGTTTTGAGTGAAGTATTTTGCACAAAGGTACAGCCCATCTTTTAGATTGGCCTCTTCAGTATACGAATAAACTGCTGTTGAAAAACGAAGGAACACTGCAATTGATGAGAACAGACGAATTACGCTATAGGTGTAGTTCTTTCCCTGTTGACTATAAAGATTATTTACTTACACATAATCATCAACCGTGTGAGCATCTAAAGTGAACTGGGATGAATAAAAATTTTTTCATTGTTTAAGAAGTATATTCACTATTCATTCCTTTCATAGACCTGCACTATCATTAATACACACTCTACTGCCTGATCAGAATATGCTGGTTTGGAATATTTTGTGTGTATCTCATCTTTTGAATAAAAAGAGTTACATACAATGTTGTCTCCTTCAGATCTTTGGCTCCATGCTGAGAACCAAACTTTGTAAAAAACTTCCATTTGATAACCATTGACAGAACAGAGAAGAGACTATGACAAGGAACTAAAAAATTGGAATGCAATAAAGCGTTTTGACACCATCTGGATTAAAGAGCATTTAGTAAAAAGATTCAAGGTAAAGGCTCATTTTTGATTGCCAAACTGTCACAGAAGATAAACAAGATAAGGTCACATGGGGCCAATAGATTTGATTCCAAGGTGAAGTCTTCAGAGAGCTGGTGATGAGGTTGTTTGAATCCCTTCATCAGCTGTTTGCTGTTTGTTCAGAAACATCCAAATGTTATTTTCCTCCAATTGTTCTCCGTGTAACATGGTTAGACCCTGACCTAGTTTGCAGGTTACTACTGCTATTATACAACAGCAATACATGTCTATATTTCTTCCCACAGTATGCTTTTAATCCTTTTATTATTTTTTCTTTTTTGTTGTTGTTGGATTTTTGCTTTAATAAACCAAACTTAGCATATGCTTGGTTGCCTCTAGCACCTGCTTTTGATTTTCACTACACTCACTTTGACTCTCAGCTGGATCATCCCTCCTTCAAAACTAAAATGCCTTGACATCTGCCTATAGAACATTAGTACTGTGGTCATTCTTGAATTTTCAGTTTGTATAATTTCTAAATTACACTTTATATAAGACAGATATGTTGGGGTTTTTGTGAGTTTTTTTGTTTGTTTGCTTGTTTGTTTTGTTTTGTTTTTTTTTTGTTTTTTCCCAAGGGAAGTATAGCTTTAGTATAATAAGTACTCTGTTGGCAAATTTTGACATTTTAGTAATGACTAGAATCTTTCCTTTTCTACACTGTACAAATCAGAGACAGTTCTACATTACAGCGAATGTAGCCATCCCAAGGACTGCAACAGTTCTGATCCCTTAGAATGGACTTTTTCACAATGGAAATTTGAAATTCCATTTGGAATTGTGGATGTTTCATTCCTCTGAATATTTGGCTTAAGGCATCAGAAGTTGTACACATAAAATATCAGCATTGTCTCAGTTGACTAGTCATTGCACACACCTGACTTTTTATATCCACAAAATGAATTTGTCTTTTTTCTTTTTCTACTTTCACCCTCCATAGTCTTTAAGTAGGTTATGTCAGCTTTATTATAGGATGCACACTGACATGTTTAGAGAGTAATAATTTAAACGTATGTAAGTTATAATTTCCTAAAAAAAGGGAGTTTGCGTTTTATTAATGATGTTCCAGGATCCCATTATTTATCATATGTAAGGACCCACATATTTAGAGTAGGGTTTAATGTCTTTAAGTCTGAACCACACAACACATTACTGGTAAACTAAGTTCTCTATGGGACAAGGGGGAAAACCAGACATTCTGGAAAGACTCTCAGCAGAAACCTGCATAAATTGTGATCATAAATGCTGACAAGTTTAAAACGAAGAAAAATTAATTAAGAAATAAGATAACATTTTGAAGTCTGTACCTTAAGGACTGATCAGCCCTCTTAGACTCTCACAAGTTCTGAAAAACTAAGATTTTAATTCCTGTGTCCTTCCATTTAAACTTCAAAATTATTTGAGAGTTACTAACTTTAGCTTGAAAGCTGATTTTCCTCACATTTTTGAAGTTAAATTCATAAACTATGAAAAAGTAATGTTAGACAATGGATTTACAATAGTACACTTTATTTGGGAAGACATTTAATAGTTTGTGGAAAAAAATATAGCCACATCTTGCCATCCAAGCTAATTCATGTGACCTTTCCTTAAAGAGCTCAGAGTAATTCAACTGCTGAGTTGGGTTGCAGATGAACTAATTAGAGACCTTATCCCAGGTACTAGAAAGCAGTAAAGAAAGATTTACTTTATATGTTCTTTCTGTAGAAATAAACTGGTGTTGGGCCTACTACTATCTGCTATATACAAATATGGTAGGTTGACTCCTAGCTGCAGCTAGCAGCCAAATACTCAGCCTTCATTTTGTTCATTCCCCTCTCCCACAGGAAAGGAGAAAATAGAAAGAAGGAGAGAAGTCTCAGTGATAGAAACAATGACAGTGTAACAGGGAAAGAAAAGCCAAAAAACAAAGATTTTTGCTGCTTCTCTCAGCAAGCAGAGGCCCAACCATGTCCTGAGAATCAGGTCCTCGGCATGTCTAATGGTTACTTGACAAGACAAATGCCATAACCAAAAACATTTTTCCTCCCTTTATCTTTCTCTGAACTTATAGTGCTGAACATGAAGGTCAAACTACATAGAATATCCCTTTTGTCATTTTGGGTCAGCTGTCCCTCCCATATCCCCTTCCCAAACTCTTGCTCACACCCCGCCTGTTAGGTTTTGACAGGGGAATAGGAGATGGAAAGTCTTGATGCTGTGCAATGGCTGTCAAGCAATAGCCAAAACACTTGTGATTTAGCCACAAAAGCATAGCACTGCACCATAGGGGCTGCTAAGAAAAAATTTTAACTCCATCCAAACCAGACTTAATAGAACATGCAATCCTTTGAAGATGTAGAAGGGAACAGACCCTAGCTAAAATTGCTTGCTTGCCTGCAGAAGGTATAATAAGATCTGCAGAAACAGGAAAAGAGTTCAGGTACAATTTATCTTACAATGGAAAAACTTCTACAGAATAATTCAATATTTTACAGGAACGATAACAATATCAAGCTTTAGCTTGTCAAACTTGTGATAGGGTGGTTAATGTCTCTTATTACACATCTAGCAGCCTGTGTTTCAGTGCCACTTTTTTTATCTTGTTGAAGGCTGCTCCTGACTGATTCATTTGTAAATGAGTACTCGGCCATTTACTCATGAAATTAAAGGAAACATCATACTAGATATTCAGTCACCTTTTGTGCAGTTGGCTTCAGAAATGGAGCTGCTGCACACAATTTCAGTGCCTTAGTGCCTCTCCCTGAGATCAATGAAAGGCCTTTGGAATCTTTCCCCATCTTTCATATTTTCATATACGTTTTTGTGCCTTACACTTTTTCCTTTGAGAAGAGGGTGTGGTGGATTAACTTTGGAGGAGGGCCAGGCTCAGAACAGCCTTAGCAAAAGAGGGAAACCAGGATGAGAAAAGGACAGGGAGATTGCTTACCAGCTACCTTCTTCTCACACTTTGATGTTTCCTCTGCTGTTTCTCACTCAACTCTTATTCTCTCCACCTCTCTCCATCTGGCATTTTCTGCACTTTCTTAAATATGTTTTCTCTGAGGAGCCACCATCTTGGCCAAGGGGCTCAGCTGTGTCTTGCAGTGGGTTGGTTGGAGCTGGAAGAAGGCAGGGACATCTCCCACTAGACCATGTAGCCCAAGGCCCCGTCCAACCTGTCCTTCAACACTGCCAGGGAAGGAGCATTCACCACTTCTTTGGGCAACCTAATTCCAGTGCCTCACCACTCTCACAGTGAATAATTTCTTCCTTATACCTAACCTATATCTCCCCTATATTAGTGTTAAAATTGTTAACTTCATACAAGTTGGGGAAATTAGATTTGGACTTTAGTACTAGTGTTCTCTCTTCTTCCTGTAGGCTTCCTTCCCCTTCCTTTTCTCAGATGACATTGACAAATGAATGAGATGCCAACCATCAAACGGTAGCAACAGTGAGTTCATGCAAAAACAGTGTCTAATAAACTGACATTCAATCTGATACTTCCACTGTTAGTTTCGGCAAGGATTTGAATATATTACATAAATCTCCCTAAAACTTTTAGTAATTACTTTTTAGTGGAAAATTGACCACATATTTGTATTTTTTCATGTTACTTTCAAAATCTTTTTATGGGCAAAGAGGAGAACACAGAGTAAATAGGAAACAAAGAAACAAAAAAATATTTTTAGTCTAATTAAGATCTTTTATACCGTAACAAAAATACCGTAGAGCTATTATTATTATTAGTTACAATGATACTATTACTCTTTCAGTCTAAAATGCAAACCAAATCTTGTTAACATAATATAATGTTAAAAGCCATTATACTAGAAATACTTTGTAGTATCTGCTGTTTTCAGGGTCCTCTGGGTCCTGAGGTTGATAGTTTCAGGTGAGCAACACCTTCAAGAAGTCTGATTTTATTCTGGCTCAGTCCTCCCTTTCATTGCACCTCAGTGAAAATTCAGCAATAATTTTTTCTTACAAAACACAAAAGCTTGATAGTTTTTATATTTACCTTTTTCTTAGCAATACATGTTATACCACACATATACAAAACTTAACAAAATAAAGGAAACTAGGTAATAGTCACCTTCTCATTGTACAGTTCTTCTTACAACTAAGATAAAGCTCTAGTACAGCCAAGACAAAACTAGAAAAAGCCAGAGAGTACCTGACCTGAGGTCTGTGTTATATCTTAGTAAACAAATCTACCAGCAATGTTAATCCTGTATTTATTGTGCAACAGGACTACATTCAACAGATTTAAATTCTTGCGCCACATTCTTACTCATAGAAGAAAAAGAAACCAAACCATTTTTTGTCCCTAAAGGGAGCCAAACCTATAGTTCTTTCTAGCAATGGGAATATAAAGGTATGAAAATTATCTCAGTAAGAAGAAAAAATTATTCACACATCAAAAGCCTAAGAGTAGGAAGATGATAGGCTGAGAAAGTTTGGGCTGTTCAGCCTGGAGAAGAGAAGACTGCGTAGAGCCCTCATAGCAGCCTGCCAATATCTGAAGGGGGCCTACAAGGATGCTGGGGAGGGACTCTTCATTAGGGACTCTAGTGGTAGGACAAGGGGTATTGGGTTTAAACTTAAGCAGGCGAAGTTTAGACTAGATATAAGGAAGAAGTTCTTCACAGTGAGTGTGGTGAGGCACTGGAATAGGTTGCCCAAGGAAGTTGTGAATGCTCCAACCCTGGTGGTGTTCAAGGCCAGGCTGGAGAGAGCCTTGGGCGACATAGTTTAGTGTGTGGTGTCCCTGCCCATGGCAGGGGTGTTGGAACTAGATGATCTTAAGGTTCTTTCCAACCCAAACTATTCTATGATTCTATGATTCTTGATGACGTCTGCATTGAAAACTGTTCACGTTCCTTGTAAATAAACTGAGGACACACGCTTCTATGATTGCTGCAAAAATATCATCTGATCTGCCAGTACTAGCCATTGTGGTAGTGTGATCAATGCCAACATATGCATGCGAGAGCTTTAATAAGATTTTTAAGATGCAAAAATGAAGTATCTTTTTCACTGTGAGAAATAAAAATTGATTATGGAGAAGAGAAAAATTGTGTAGTAGTTTTAATGCAATTTATCTAAAACTTAAATCACCATTTTTATTTTGTACTGTAACCAGCAGAGACCAACAAGATTAATTTATTTTCAAGGAGAAAGATTGGTACTGGTGACTTCATAACAGGTTCCTAAGTGTTAATCCTAGTAAGTAAAGCAAAACTGAAGCAGTACTTTTAGAATATAGAATATAGAATATACAGGTATGACAGGAAAGAAAAAAAGATTTAGACTTTTGTATGTTTCATAAATTAATTATATACGTGAGGAAATATCTCATGTATTTAAGAATTTAAGGTATTCATGTATTTAAGAATTCCAGGTTGAGACACTGAAGACACAAAGAAAGAACTAGAAAACTGATAAAATCTGACAAGAAGAAAGAATGGACAAAAACTTTGGTTGTGTGAACAATGTGTGCTTTGTACTTTCAGATGCTGAAACTACAAAGACTGCTGCAGTATACTGTCTCCAATCTTCCAAGAGTCCCAGGATGTTTGGTTAGTAGACAAAGTATTTTGTGTAGGCATCCCTGCTTAGTTTTCCACAAATTGCAAATATATCCAGTAAAGCTTGCTTGCTAGAGGATGTCGTGATTCAAGCCCAGCTAGCAACTTGGAACGACTCAGCTGCTTACTCACTCCCCCCTCTTCCTTCCTCCCCCTGCTCCCGGAGGGATGGGGAGGAGAATCGGAGGAATGTAACTCCCACGGGTTGATATAACAGCAGTTCACCTACACCTACACCCACACCCAAAGAGAGATATCATTCCTTAGTCCATGGATCAATCCCTATAAAGCTGCTGAATTCATCCTGTCCATGATGTCAGGCTTCATCTCTTGTCACAGTCTTTCAGGGCAGGAGAGACGGTGTGTAGCGTTGGGTTGTTGCCTGCTGATGATGCTGCCAAACTTGTCTGGTCACTGCTGAGCTCATCTGGTTTCGCCCAAATTCATTCTTTATTGGGGTGATGACTGGAGGAAAGTCAGGGTCGGTTGCTGGTGACCTGAA
>NW_009914971.1:17766-18168 GCF_000696875.1 Nestor notabilis | reverse complement strand
ACGTGAAGAACATGGGAGATATCCTGTTCAAGGACAGGTTGGACATGCCTTGGAGCAACCTGGTCTAGTGGGAGGTGTCTCTGCTCATGGCAGGGGGTTGTAACTAGATGATCTTAAGGTCCTTTCCAACCCTAACTATTCTATGATTCTATGATTTAGAGAAGACTGAGGTTCTTAATAATTTCTTTACCTCAGTCTTCACTGGCAAAATGATCTTGGAAGGCAGATGCAGGGACTGTGAGAATGAAGACCTTAAGCCCACTCTAGGAGAGGATCAGGGTCAAGATCACCTTAAGAACCTGAATGTGCACGTCCATGGGACCTGATGAAATCCATCCACGGGTCCTGAAGGAGCTGGCAAATGAAGTTGCTAAGCCACTGTCTATCATATTTGAAAAACAA
>NW_009914971.1:0-17435 GCF_000696875.1 Nestor notabilis | reverse complement strand
CAAAGTGCCTTCACTAAGGGGAGATCCTGCCTGACCAATTTGGTGGCCTTCTATGGTGGGGCTACAGAACTGATGGACAGCAGCAGAGCAGCTGACGTCATCTACCTGGGCTTGTGCAAAGCGTTCGACACTGTCCCACACAACATTCTTGTCTCTAAACTGGAGAGACATGAATTTGATGGATGGACCACTCAGTGGATAAAGAACTGGCTGGATGGCTGCACATAAAGAGTTGTGGTCAAGAACATCCAACTGGAGACTGGTAACAAGTGGTGTCCCTCAGGGATCAGTGTTGGGACTGGTCGTGTTCAACATCTTTGTTGGCGACAGTGGGATTGAGTGCGCCCTTAGCAGCTTTGCCGATGACACCAAGCTGTGTGGCTCAGTTGATACTCTGGAGGGAAGGGATGCCATCCAGAGGGACCTTGACACGCTTGTGCGGTGGGCCAATGTCAACTTTATGAAGTTCAGCCAAGCCAAGTGCAAGGTCCTACACCTGGGTCGGCACAACCCCAGGCACAGCTACTGGTTGGACGGAGAAGAGATGCAGAGCAGCCCTGTGGAGAAGGACTTGGGGTGATGAGAATCTTTACAAGAGCCATCTTCAGTGTCTGCTTGCAGCCCAGAAACCAACCATATCCTGGGCTGCATCTAAAGAAGCATGACCAGCAAGTCAAAGGAGGTGATCCTGCCCCTCTACTCTGCTCTTGTGAGACATCACTTGGAGTATTGTGTCCAGTTCTGGTGTCCTCAACATAAAAAAGGACATGGAGCTGTTGGAGCAAGTCCAGAGGAGGGCCACGAGGATGAAAAGGGAGCTGGAGCACCTCCGATATGAAGACAGGCTGAGAAAGTTGGGGCTGTTCAGCCTGGAGAAGAGAAGGCTGTGTGGAGACCTCAGAGCAGCCTTCCAGTATCTGAAGGGGGCCTACAAGGATGCTGGGGAGGGACTCTTCATTAGGGATTGCAGTGATAAGAGGGAATGGCTTTAAACTGAAACAGGGGAAGTTCAGTTTAGATATAAGGAAGAAGTTCTTTGATGTGAGGGTGATGAGGCACTGGAACCGGTTGCCCAAAGAAGTGGTAAATGCCACTCCATCCCTGGCAGTGTTCAAGGCCAGGTTGGACAGAGCCTTGGGCAACATGGTCTTGTGTGAGAAGTCCCTGCCCATGGAGGGGGTTTAGAACTAGATGATCCTAAGGTCCTTTTAAACCCTAACTATTCTATGATCCTATAATTCTATGACAAAAAGTTTAAATTATAAAAATCATATCAGGAAGTACATGGTTAGAGAACTCTAAGGGTGTACTTACAACAATTTGGCATTCAGCTGAGTAGGATGATCCTTATGTCCTTGTATGTAATAAATCTGAAAAAAAACTTAAGGATAATCCACATAAAATGTGTACTTTCTGGGACACTGTAAACATATCCCTTTTACCCCTTCTTTATGTTCCATCCTCCTTAACATTCCTGTTTTCTTGCCTTGCTTCTTCTTTCTTCTTGGCTTCATTAGGCCAAATTCCTTGTGTCTGGAGTCTTCTTTTGAGTTAGAGTTGTGATCTTGACTCCCAACAGCAGAAGCTATCATAGCATATCCTCTCCTGGCCAGTAGCATCCCCCACCCCTTACCCTTCGTGGGCACACAATGGAGTGTTCTCTGGGAAGCACAAAGGGTAAAGAAAAGACATGATTCCTCTCACTGCTTTCTGGGTTAGCATGCAACTCCTCTCTCTCTCTTTAAATTACCGTTATAGCAACTCCATGGATTTAATAGCTATGGATTTATTTTATAATGCAAAGGTCTCTACTGAGAGGTTTCTAGCTCTTTCTTTAGAAGTCAGAGGTTGCCATTGAGGTGAAGCCAAGTCTCATTTTAAGGCTTGCTTTCGATATATGTGGAGGATCAGTAATGGATAGTGAACAGTAATATACCAAAATATACAGAAAGGCAGAATCCTAATTCACAGCTAAATTTAAGCACTTAGATTAGGCAGACAGGGTCTCGCTTCAGAGACATTCACATCACTTACCTCTCTCCATCAGCTGAGGAAGGAAAACTGAGCTCTTATCTGGACAGAGCTGTCTCACTGAGTGCCTACAATTCAGCCACAAGTTAAGCTCCTTACTTACGGAGACTGTACCCCATCCAAAATCACTTCAGTCAGTTCAGGAATAGACAGTTCTAAATTGCCTGCAAGTATCACTGATAAATGTGAAGTAAAACATATCAGAGGATAAAAGTGAAATTACTCTTACAACATATTAGAGACTATTTAATGGCTTGGTTCAGCATGCAAATGTAGGTACTACTGCAGACAGCATACTAAGAGATGCTCGTGATCCAAAAAAATGTAACATCATTCAGATGCTGTACAAGCATAAAAAGGATGGAAGCAGCATGGAAAACATCATAATGCCTTTACATATAAAAATGATAGAGCATACTTCAGATGCTTCTTGCAGCACCAGACGTTGTGTCCCATAAAACAATAAGACGGACTTGGTGAGAGTTCACAGAAAAATGGGAGAAATGGAAATGTGGTCATATGAAGAAAAATTGGAAAGACAGAGGGTTTTCCCCTTGTAAAAGGATGAATGAGAGGCAAAATGAAAACATTTTATAAGTTAATGTTATCATATAAAACAGCACAGGGAGAGCAGATCAGGGGCTTCCACTCTGGCTCTGGAAGGAAGAACAACAAGGTATTCACTAAAATTAAAAGGTGTGCAAGTCAAAACTGATAAAAGGAAATACCTTTTTATATTACGTGTAATTAAATTGTGGAACTCATTGCCAAAGGAAGTTGTTGAGACCAAAAACTTAACCAGATTCATCAAGAGATTGGATATTATATCAATATCATGGATATCCAGAGTTATCATAATTAAAGAAAATAAAACTTTTGGAAGAGATATTAAACCTAGTGCTTCAGGGCTTAAGCTAATCTCTGACAATTAGTGAGTAGGATCAAGGAGATATTTGTGGAGGCAGATTATTCTGCCTCTGCCTCCTGCAGGGTTCTTCTGTTGTTCTTTGTAGCATCTGGTACTGGTTATATCAGACAGGGTAACAGACAAAATGGCTCTCCAGTCTCAGTTAGTCAAGGATTCCTCTATTCTTACACGCCTCTGTAAGGCAGGTCTATCCAGAGGTGGTGTGTGTATGTGTCTTAAATCCTTGTGTGAAAGCAGGGGATGGGGCCACATTCTTAGTCACATGTGAAGGGCACGTAAACACATGATTATGTGCTTACTGGGATTGGTTGCTTTCCAAATTTTAGTGTGAGGTTTGCCCAGCACTTTGGGATTTTTTCTTCTGCATGAATATGCCAAACAGTATTGAGAGATAGGTAAAGGAGTTATCTTTAACAGCAAGACAATCCAGATAATTTATCAACATGTTTGTGGCTCCAAACTAACAAAACCTGTGAGAAGAATAAATCAATACACAGGACACAGTAAGGAACATGTTCTGAAGGAGGTCATTAAAATGATGCCTTCTTTCTCTATTTCTTTTCACCTTGGTTTAGTTTTGCTGAATCTCCACACAAAGTCTGATCCACATCCTGGCTTGGGGGTCTTGGTGGCTGGACACTCATATAAACCAACCACAAAATGAGCAACTTATCGACTTCCTTCCACAGACAGACATCCTATCCACTTATGTTCAGGTTAAGCTTAAAAACCATCAGAAATGAACTTTTTTAATCTGGGGTTGGAACCAGGGAGGTGACATTATCAAGGTTTGAGACTTCCTACAGTGGACTACCAATCAGTGGGAAGATATATCTTTTGTATTATTTGCACAGTAAAAAATGGGAGGAAAAAACTTTTGGAATTAATCCAGACAATTTTTACCTCTTTTTGAACCAACAATAATTGACCTAGTTTTACTCCAAATGACAACTGACCATTACAAACATAGGAAGAGGTCTTTATGAGCTGCCTTTTCATCTTACCCACCCACCAAAGCACTTTCTTTCTTCGGAGAATTAAATTGCCTCAGTATAAAGAATTCATACTATCTTTAGTTTTAGAAATCTGATCCTACATTTTTTTGCCATGAAGAATAACTCCTTGATCTGTTATCTTTGGCACTTTTCCTAATCCTTACAACCATTCATTATCTATGTTGTTTGGTTGGGTTTTAAGCTACATTTGGAGATATTATTGGCAAGTACTTGCAAATATACAGTAGCCTAGGTAACCCTTTCTTTTGAGTTTACCTTCACCCACAGGGTTAGTTTAAGCTACCTCTGTCAGTGTGGGCGGAATTTAATAAAGTTCATAACTAGATCTTTACTTCATTTGACCATCCTCAAAAGTAATTCCTTTAAAAAACAGTAACTGCAGATATAAATTGAAAGCATTACAAGGATTTTTGCCCTTGTCTGGGTGAATTTAAAGATATAACTCTTCTGCCAGCCCAGCCTTTTACTCTTAAGTGTAAATTTTTTCATTACTTCATTTTAAAAGCATCCTAATGATCACAGCTAGTTAGAAAGTTTATTCTGCCCCCATATAAAATATGCACTTTTTAAAAAACTTTGTATCAAAATAGGTAAGTTTTCTACAATACTGTTGCAACTAAGATGCATTTCAAACTCCTACTTGATTAGACTTAACTTTCAATGTCTTATTTAAGTTTATGTAAATCACAAAAGTTTGGATTTCTATTCTTTACCTCCAGATCTTCAGATTTTTATTCTTTTTTCTTCCTCCTCCCCTGTATACCTCACTGAAACAGGGGAGAGAAGGTAAACTCTGCAAAAATGGGGGAAGAGAACAACTTCTACACTTATTTAGGTCTCCCATATATTATCAACAGTAATAACAATGCTACTATACAGCTGACTAAATATATGAATATGTAGTTGTACAAATACTTTTAATTTATGACTATGAATGAATTCATACAAACTTCTCTGCAAGCCCCCAGCCTGCTTCCACTGGCCCAGATGGTACTGTCAATGCAAAATTTTAGCCTGGAGTGAATTTTTATAAGTGATCATAATCCACTGAAAATAAGGGTATTTTTAATGGGAATGCTGACAAAATCTCATGTATTCTAGCTCAGACAGTGCTACTCAGTTTCTTGTACATGAACCTCATTTGAATGCAGTGATGACAAGAGCTTGTTTTTTCATAAGCCCTATAAAGTTCAGTTCAAACAAATACCTGTTATCAGGCTATTCAAGAAAAGGAATGTGGGGGGGGGGTTGTTTTAATGTTTTTCTTAGTTTTGAAGTGGTTGAATGGTTCATCAACCCACTGAGTAGTTTCCTTAGTCATTTTCTTTTTAATTAATAGACTTGTGAACAACCACAACTGCCTTGTGGAACATCGGAAACACTAAACAGATGACTAACTTGCAGTGAGCAATCTACTCAATACAGCCTGCCTTAATTTGAGCCATACATGCTGAAAAATAAAAGCGTGGCAACTATGCAGGTTGTTGTATAGTTTTGTGTCTGCTTTAAGTTAAAACAAGTCCCTGGTGAGCAGAAAGTAACAATCATAAAACCATGAGGAACATTTTATGTTTATTGCCACCTGTTAGCATTATTTGAGCCACGTTTGGCACATGCATTATCAGTCAGGTTGGGAACATGGCATTATCAGCCAGGTTAGTGTTACAGTGGTGGTGCTGGTGGCAACCACGGCTGCAGAAAAGAACAGCCCCATCAAGTGTCAGCTCCCTGGACTAGAGAAAGCATTAGCACCTGATTACAAGAAAGATAGCACATGTTATCGCTGTGCTGCTTCTGTCCTGTTTCTGGGTAAGAACCATCTACTGGGGGTTCATTAGAAACCAGCCTTGAGGCAAGCCAGCTCTGTAAACTACAGCTGTCTAATTGGTTTTGCTTGTGTGCACTGTCTTTGCTTTTATAATGGAGAAAAGCAACACAGCCTTTCTAATTAGATTGTTAAACATAATAGCTGAATGGCACAGCAGTAAAGAATTTGCCCTGCTCTTTGTAATTCCAGAATAAGGCACAGCAAAGATCCAGGATTTTTCCAGCCCATTTCCCCCATCATCATGTCCAATGGTAATGAGACTGTTTTGTTGGGGGTTTTTTCCTTAAAATAATGCAAACGATTGTAGGCCTTGCTAAAATCCAAAATAAATGTCAAAACTGAATTCCAGGAGCAAACACATCTCTCCCTTTATTCTGTTGTCTCTGCTTTATTTGCTTCAAATACTGAGGCTATGCACTAATTGGTGTCTTTGTTGGCAGTGAACATAGGGGAAAAAAATGTACAGACATGGAAGATGAACTCCCCTCTCTGCCTGGAGGTGGTTCCCCTCAACCAGGGCTGAAATTCACTGATACAGTGAGGAAAGCTCCAAAATCACCATTTGCTGCACCTGTTTTGTGTATTAAGAAAAGAATTTGGTCTGTCAGTTCAGCACCTTTCATAGGCTCTAAATTAATTCAGAAGGAAAACAGAAAGCTCCATGAAGCCGGTTTTCTTCTCGGTGCTTAGATTCAAAGTTCTTGCTTCTTTTATAGGTCCTTGCTGGTTTTCACATAAGGACTTCTCCGTCAGCATGCTGAGCATATGATGAAGGATGCAGAGGCCACTGTTTCCATTTGCTTTCTATAGAGTAATTCAATGCATATCCTTACAGACATGGTGTGGATACTTGGAAGGATTCCTAATACAGTTGCAGCTTTTCCCTTTTTTAACAATCATATTTTCTTTCCCTTTCAGGAGTCTATCCTGGTGCAAAGAAATGCTGAGTCTCCTCTGAATAAGAGAAGCAGTAGGCAAAAAATCAAATATGAAATAACTGCAACTTGTACCGATTCTAAGGCTTAAGCTGCTCTTGACAACATGACAGTCAAAAGTTAGCATATTTCACCACAGTCTTCAAGACATTCATTCTGTCAGATATCCTTTCTGATTCCCCAGTTATAAAATGGGGAGAAGTGAATGGTTTGATAAAATAACCAAAGATGTACTTCATCATAAATGCTCTGTTTGAAAAGGTAAATTCTTCAGTACTCATGCATAATAGTAATTTTTCTGGAGTGGCATAGAAATTGATGTTTGAGGTGTATGAAAAATGTCACAAGAAATAGCAAACTATTCAATGTGCAACTGCAGTAAACAACAGCAACAGGAACCAGCTGTGCAACTTTCATGTGGGTGTCTCAAAGGAAAAAGAAAATGAGTAACAAAAGCTAAGTGCACTGCACTGACCTAGTACCATGTATTGCTCTCTACTGCCTTAAGCCTTCTGAGTCAAAATGAGTTTGATTTCTAAACAGTGGCACTTGCTTATCTTTCAGGGTTGCATCTTGCTTTGCAGAACATTGGAATTAGAAGTCTGAAAGGAATAGCTTGAACCTCATCTTGCACAGTCTCTTTCTATTACGTCATGGTCACCCATCCCTGTATTATCAGAAACACTCAGAGTAAACAAAACCAACTATTGATTTTGTTTTCAAAATCAGAGACTTTTTACTTCTCTTTTATCTATAAACCATGAGTTTATACCATACAGCTCTTTCAGCTTTGAATAAATTACAATATTTTGGTAGTATCTCTAAATGGCAAATACTGAAAAAAAGATTCTTATTATAACACTGAAGGATCCCAAAAAGTAAGCTCTTTTCTGTAAAATATTATCTCTGAATATGAATATGACAAATAGGTACTTCAAAGAAATTTGCATTCATTCCTTGGCTGACTTTCCCCAAACTTATCCAATTATGATACAAACATCTTTTTAGGAAGTACAGCATCATTAGGGTTGGAAGGGACCTCTGAAGATCATTGAGTCCAACCCCACTGCCAAGTGAGGGCCATCTAGAGTCGGTTACACAGGAGCGCATCCTGGCAGGTTTTGAATGTCTCCAGAGAGGGAAACTCCTCCTGGGCTACCTGTTCCAGTGTTCTGCCATCCTTAACATAAAGAAGTTCTTCCTCACATTGAGGCGAAACTTCTTGTGTTTTGGTTTATGGGCATTGTTCCTCGTCCTGTCACTGGGACCACTGTAAAGAGTCTGGCACCATCATCCTGGCACCCACGTTTGAGGTACTTATATGCATTAATGAGATCCCTTCTCAGTCTTCTCTTCTCTAGACTAAACAGGCCCAGCTCCTGCAATCTCTCCTTATAAGATTCTCCAGGCCCCAATCATCCTTGTGGTCCTTTCACATGGGGCTGTTCTATACCACACTGAAAGAATTTACATCTGCTTTTGTTGAACTTCACGAGCTTTCTGTAAGCCCACTTCTCCAGTGTACTCTGATATTAAGAGTGTGTTTCCTCATTGCTCTTGACACTTCTTGCCCTGTACTCAACAAGCACAGCGAGGGCAGGAAAATGAGAACTCTTCTTGATCTTGGGATAGCTACCGCCTGGAAGTTGTACAGATGTGCATGGGTAGATACTACTAGATAGGAGCAGAGAAATTGATGCCTACTTTCACCTCTTCAGGTAGGTAGATATTTGTCAAAGGGAAGGAAAGTGGTTTTGAAATCATTGGCTGCTCCTGAATTCTTGTTCATTGCCAGACTGTCACAGTTTAGAAGAAAGAGTTTTTTCCCTGCAAAGGTTAAAGCAGACAGACTGGAGTATTCCTTGTGGAAGATGAAGTTGATATAATAAATAAACAAACGTGTTCTGCTTATTTACATTAGAGTTTATGACAATATTTTAGTGAAAAGTGAAAAAAAGAGAAAGAAAGAGAAGGTTTTTTGGGTCTGTTGTGGGGGACCTTCCAGCATCATGCTTTTTTTACTAGAAAGTGCCATTTCTCAAACCCCAAGAATTCTGTGGCATCATATCTGTTTTAACAAAACTCTGTGAAGAGATTTGCCATACTTCATAAGTTAACAGATGAGATGCGACCTAATAATGTAGTGAGCAAATATTTTTCCATAGGTAAGAACCCCATCCAGAATATACTACGTGACTCAGGTTCTTTCTTCCTGATCCAATGATATGAAATGAAACAGGACCAAAAGGAGACAAAAGCCCATTTTATAGGGCACTCACCTACATTAAGTAGCTTTGATTCCTCCCTGTGAATCAAGCCAGGCAAGGGCTTGGCTATCCCCCAAACACTCCTCAGCAAATGCTTTAGCCAGAAGCCTACTGTTCTGGGTAAGATTCTCACAAATTCCAGAATTTCAAAGAATGCTTCTGCTTTACTTGTAAGTGAAATGTAACCATTGTTCTCTGGCCAGACCCAGACACAGGTTCTGCCAAATACATAGAAGACAACAAGGCTGGAATTCATCTCATTTAACCCCAAGCATTCTCTTAATCCATGGAAAGAATTAGGCTTTTCTGGGGTGTGATACATCTGGTCTTCCTTAGATACCCGAGGTGAGATTTGTCTTTCCAGATGTACTTAACATCCAAGCTGATCTCCCAAGCCTGCCTTTAGAGTCAGCGGACCAAAAAATGCAACTTTTTTGTATCATTTGTATCATTTTAAGGTAAATATCTAAAATGGTCTAAAAGCATCTATTTCTTTCCATTGACTGCAAGCAGAACCCAGAAGGACAACTCAGGGTTAATTATCTTTCTCATAGATATCTGACACTGGATGTGATGATTCTGTCCTAAGAGGAAAAGTTCATGCCCATTTGTATTTGGAGTTATGCCTCATGTCCAGCTTTAATAAAAAGAGAGGGGGAAAACAGGGATTTAAGAGAAATTTGGGGTTGTTTTCTTGGGTGTGCTATTGGCTTTTTTAGGCTTTGGAAGAAAACTTGCACTATGTTCTTTCTTAGGTTATGTGCCAAAATATGTTTTTATGTTGTCAAAGATTAAATAATTAGTAAAACATAGTAAAGATCAAAAGGCTGTTCTATGTCATAGCTAATTAGAGTTACCACAAATATGACAGCTAGTGATTCCTGCTGGTCTGTTACCTGCTGTAGCTAACCATGTGGATTCAGAGTGAAATGTAATACACTCACATTGTGTTTTAATTCAAGTTGTCATAAGTTGTTAATTTAAGAACTGTATATATATTTACCACTCCTCATCTCCATGTTACTATTAACATTAAAATGAACAATTGGCTTCTATTCTAAACAAGAATAATAAGGCACCCGGCCGGCGACCTCTCAGAGACCAGTTACAAGAAAAGTGTATTCAATAAAAAGCTTTCTGCTGATTCTACACACAGCTTTATCAAAAAGTAGTCTCACAATACTGCCACTGAATCTTGAGGAAGGGTCCATTTCTTTCTTTTCCTTCTTTCTTTTCTTTTTCTTTTCTTCTCTCTCTTTCTTCCTATCTTTTTTTCTCACACATTCTCTCTTTCTCTCTCTGTTTTTCTTCTGTCTATCATATCTGACATATTTAGGACATCCACCATGTACTGTCTAAGAACCAGTGTCTTTGTTATGCAGCAAACACGTAAGATGACTGATACAAAGAAGAATCATTTCAGTTGGCATTATTCAGAGATTTGAAAAGCAGTAAGAAGAACATTCTATTACTCTGATGCAAAAAATTAGTCATTCTGTGCAAATGACTCATGCATCAATGCTTGGATATACTTCAGATGAAAAAATGCATCCCCAGTTAGCCTTTGTATCTTGCTGTGTTCTACCCACATGCCATCTTAACCACCGATACTATGTGTATGGAATGCTGTTACTGCACACTTCCCTGTACACATATTTGAATGCATATCCTACGAAATATAGGCTTAGACTTCTAAAAGACCTCTGATTTGGATGTTTCTATTTTGGATGAAGAACTGCCATATCTTGATGGCCAGAAGTGAGAAGCACTCCTAATTGCTACAGCTTTGTCAATTGACTTTGACTGCCGACTCTTGCTACGTAGTGCTACAAACCACCATGGAATGATTGGAACAGCAAAAATCACGAGTCCGGCTACTAGGTACATCAAGCCTGATATGACTTTGAACTACTCAAGGTGATGTTACATGTAGATTTTCCAACACTATCATATATCCCATCTTTCTGGGTGAAGTTGATCTCTATCAGAGAAATAACAGGCTCTCATATCACCTGGAAATGGATGTTTACAGCTTTTCCTTCATTTTCATTTTTCCATTCCAAAGCTGTAAGTCTCTTCCTTCTTCCATATTAATTTATTTTTCTAAATCCACCTTTTTCTGCTGGAAGGGGTTTATCCCTGCCTTAAATCTCTTTCTTCTTCCATATTCCTCTTAGATACTATTCTTTCCATCACATAGTCTTGAAACTGACCTCAAGACCTTCCAAAAGACTCTGACTTTCTTTTTACGTTTGTCCAGCAATGACTCCAACTAATATTCTGTTTAGGAATTTTTCATTAAATACTTTTTGGCCTTTGGATATAACAAATCTGAAACTTTTCATCAGAATGTCCCAGCAGTGACTGCATGTTGCAGACTCAGGGCTGCATGGTGCAAGATATTATCTTTTCTTAGCTGAACTGGGGAAAATGTCTGTCTGGGTTTGCATTTTGATGGTCACTGAAGTTGAAATAAGGCAACTTGTTTAAATGTCTTCTCTTAGTCTTCATAGAAATTCAAACTACCTTACATTTGTTAAAAATTTGCTGTGTTGTTCAAATTTGACTCTATGCCAGAGTATTTTCATGAAGAAAAGCTTCTGAAGGCCAAGAATGAATTTCTGGTCAAAATAAGAGATAGAAGAATCCACTCACTGATTACCACAACTTAGTGGTTAGGGAACTTGCCTACAGTGTTGCAGATCTTGACTCAAGCCCCAGGTTGATTTTCTCTCTCTCTGTTTTAGCAAGGAAAAGAGAAAAGATGTTATTTCCATGTGACCCTGGGACTGAGCCTTTTCGAAGATTCAGTAGAGAAGAAAACCTTTGCATTGCTGAAAGTAGGAATGCTTTTAGGCCCTTACATCTCTTTTGCAATCTTTTTTTCATTTGCATTTTAAAACCCTACACGCATATTTACTTTGTAAATTATGTCCTATTTGTGACATAGGTAAGATGCTCTATAAATGTTTAGTACCTAAAATGTCAGCTATCCTTATTCTGTCGTCCCAGATGAGCTCGAGTCACCTTCCTATCTCCTCTAGTGTGAATGCAATAGGTATTCAGAGCTTTTGGATTTCACCTTCATTTAGATGTCCTTAAGCTATCTTCCTTCACAACATGGCTGGCTTTTAATTGTGGTCTAACGTGCATTGGTTAATTTGCTTTGGGATTTTTCTTGGTTGCTTGTTTGATTTGGGTTTTTTTAAGAAATATATGACAGAGACTCCAGAGAAAGCTCTTCTAGACAAATCCCTGTTTACTCCTTTATATGTCTAGATTCACATCTCAGTTGTAATGGTGTAATTCCAGTGGAAGCAATGAAAGTAAACTTAAATTAGCTCTCAGTGAAGAGGATTCAGCATTGCCAGAGATACTGCAGTGAAGGGCATGTGAAACATGATTCATCTTGGAGAGCAGACTTGAAGATGCTGACCTAGATCACAGAGTAAGAAAGCTGAGCAAATGTCATAGGCTTCTACAGAAAGTGTAACCTTTCAAATTCCTTTCAATTTGAAAAACTGTGAACTTTATCTGGAAATCATAACAGATCTGTATTATTAGAGTGAGCCCAGTTCTGCTCTCCCTCACTCTAGGGATGTGAGATTTCTGTGAAGGAAGAAACTAACAACATGACAATGATTCTAGAGGGTATGTAGTGGCTTATGTGTGTGAGAAAGTACTCAGACATTCCTTCTCCAGCTTTGTAAGTATAACTCAGTTTTATCAACTTTATCATATAATCATAGTCTTTATTGCATGTAGGCAAAGTTTTTCTGTGGTTTTTATCTTAGGCATAGAATCATAGAATCATAGAATGGTTATGATTTGAAAGGACCTTAAGATCATCTAGTTCCAACCCTCCTGCCATGGGCAGGGGCACCTTCCACTGGAGCAGGTTGCTCAAGGCCCTATCCAACCTGGCCTAGAACGCTGCCAGGAATGGAGCATTCACCATTTCTTTCCAGTGCCTCACCACTCTCACAGTAAATAATTTCTTCCTGATATCTAACCTAAACCTCCCGTGCTTAAGTTTGAGCCCATTGCCTCTTGTGCTATCATTATAGTCCTTCATGAAGAGTCCCTCTCCAGCATCCTTGCAGGCCCCCTTCAGATGCTGGAAGGAAATGGATGAAAAGACATGGATAATGAGGGAGGCTATGGTAAGGCTGAAGCAGCAAAATCTTTCCCCAGCCAAGGAGGGGAGCGAAGGCAGGTAGTCACACTGAGCCATAGCACATCCTCTGACCTGCTCCTTGGGATCTGCAGGTCCAGACCAGGGCTCAGCTCAGACTGGATGGGGCAGCCCAGTGCTCTGCAATGATTTCTCATTGCCTCTGGTGTTTAAGAGAAAAATGTACGAACACTTGTGCATACAGTTCATTACGAAGTATCACTTAGCAGTCTATTCTAACACATTTTGTTCCTCATATGTAAGCTGTTAAGTATCATTATTTAAGAAAGTTAACTGCAGTTATTAAATATTCCTGTCATATGCTATTGGGGACACTTGTTTTCCCTAGCCCTATGACCACACATCAGAATTTACAGCATATACTGTATATACTCTTAGTAAATAGGACTGTGGTAAAGAAATTACAGTGCAGTAATTCACTTCTGTTTTCCCTCTTGTTTTAGTGATAACACTAAAACAAATAGCAAAGGAAATATGACATCAAGTAAGCATTTATGTGGTTCAAAATGCTACTTAAGTACTTTTATGAATCTGAGGAAGGGTGGTGGTCACATGAAACTAAAATCTTTAATTTCTCTCTAGACTTTGCCACTTACTTTTCAACATACAGCTAAGTGTTTTCTACCAAAATAAAAAAAATACCCATTACCTCACATTAAAAGCTCCAACTTGTCATCACACTTTCATGGGTTGGTTTGTGTGCATGTTAACCTTAGTTTCTATCTATCTCGCACCTCAGTAACATGGTTTCCCTAATTCCTCCAGCTCACTACTCATCTCCTAGCTTAGAACTTGCTTCTGAACAAAAAGTAAGCCTGCGTAAATGACAAAAGTTTCTTTAAAAAAAAAAAATAAACAAATGAAAACATTTACTTCGATATTACCAAAAGGCCATGCTGTTGCTGCAGCTTGCACTGCTGTTCCAGGCTGCATGGGTTACTGGATACAGGAATATGGTACCACAGTCCAGCAAAACAACATCTGCTAGAGTGATTAGAATTACATCAGCGCTGGTGGAGAAGTGTTTGTAGAACACTTTGAAGATGAAAAAGATGATTGTATGCAAAATTCTAACAAAATTACACACAGATTCCATCTTCATACATTTACTTTGCCACCAAATTCCTTATCAAAATCCCCAACACTTTGTTTAGAAATGCAGGGCTAAATGTGTCTTTTTTTGTAGACAGATGAATATAAACCTTTTAAATTATGGAGGTGACCATTTCAGTTTACTGAGCTTGTTTCAAATGACAGAGGGTAGATTTGTCAATCTACTTGCCTACTATCATGTGTTGTCATATTAGTCTCCATTTGTTCCTATTTGTTCCCACAGAATACTGCAGTGTGTGTTTAGGGACTTTGAAGACAAATAAAATACATCCAGCTCTTTGGAGGTCACATGATATGCTTTCTGTTATTAATGTTATGTAAAACTATAGCTGGACTGGGTGAAGGACCCCATATCTGAACATCCAGAATGTGACTCACAGTCATTTTGTACTGTCAGACATAAAACAGGACCAGACACTGAGGACAAGGCATAGCGAGGAGCTACAAATGCAGGTTCCAGATGGAGAACCAGCCAGGCTCACCACAGGAGAAGGAACTGTTCAGAGAGCAATTTCACCATGGAACCGCTGAAGTCCAGAGACAACAGTTAATGACCACTGCCCAAAAAAGTAGAATATTGCTCTCTGCCATGGACTTCAGATGATATGCTTCCAGCCTCCCTCCTTCATGCATGAGTGCATGAACACCATATTGCATTAGCTCCTTTAATGACTGAGGGGGGGAGTGCATGAAATTATTTATTATTAGCCTCTTTTACATATTAAAAAAAATAATAATCAGAGAGTGAAAAGAGAAAAAGGTCTCTGTTGCTGTGGCCGATGTTTACTGATCCCTGACATGTGACCTTCCTAATATAAAATACAGGTACTTAGTGGTGGCTCTGTATACCATATATGATTGATAGTGTTACTGCAGAACCAACCCACTGTGAGAGCAGTAATAAACTACACTAATAAAAAGATTTTTCCAGCTGCCATTTTAATTATCAGATAAGCAAAGCTTACTATGACCAGAGCACAAAACCTTAACAATTTCTTTGTGCAACACTCTGCACACAACCCCCAATCTTTCTTTACTTGTCACACTGGAAACATCTATTAAATTTAATCTTCCTCTCACATGGCGCAACCTCCACCTTAAGATGGGAATTTAGGATTTGCAAGCAGTGACAAGCTTTCTAGATACCTACATCACAGTTGGGAAGAAAAACCTTTGGACTTTCTGACTTCGAATATTTTCTTCTACTTGAATCTTAGCCTCCTCCAGCTACTCATCAGGCTTCAGTACTTGTCTAATCCTGGATTTAGTCATCAGAAATGCAAATGTTCAGTATAAATTAATTATCTTGGATGCGGGAAGACTGGCATTTCCAGAAGATAACCCATTTTGCCTATTGAAATAATGTCCCTTCAAGTGTAATGAACACT
Organism: Nestor notabilis; assembly: GCF_000696875.1. Taxonomy (NCBI): domain Eukaryota; kingdom Metazoa; phylum Chordata; class Aves; order Psittaciformes; family Psittacidae; genus Nestor; species Nestor notabilis. The sequence continues at coordinate 1,734 of NW_009914971.1, read as the reverse complement.
TGATTGATGTGCTTATCTTTGTCCTTCAATTATAAAAGAGATTTAGAGAACAAGTCATGCCTAACATAAGGTGAGATGAATGTTACCTTTCCAAATTTATGCTCAGGTTCTAAGCAAGCTTCCATTCCTTGTAAGTTTGCACTGTCCAAGTAATTCCTCAGATAATGTTCCTTTTACTTATTCTATTCTACTTAAATTTGAATTATTCACTGTGTTGCACTTTATAAACGTTTACAGTTGACGTGTTCTGAAGGGAACAAATAACAGTTTGCCTGCTATGAATGTGGGCTTGTCTGCCAACTCCAATACCAGTTGTACAGAGAAAAATCTTCCTTTTCCCCTTCAGGATACTGATGAGAAATATGTTATAGTTATGGGAAGAACATTTGCTGATGAGAAGTAGTATTCAGTGCATAAAAAGTTCACTTTGCAGAGGAATCTGAAGTTAAAAAATTGTTCCTTTGAGAAAAATACTTATAGCAAAAATATATACAATAACTATGGCTATTTTTTCCTCTTTTTCTTGTCATAAAAATACTTTTTACATTTTTTATATTAGAAATAATTTTGTCAGGAAAAAAATGAAACAAAGAGAAATAGAAAACTTTAAAAATAAAATGCCTAACTAAAGAAGAAACTTTTAGAATGTATGAAGTTGTTTAAAAATGTTTAAAAACTGTGTTTTATAAGGGAAGAAGAAAATCTGTGTCAAAATCTCTTACCAAAATTGTTTTAATTTAAGACCCTTTGAAATGCTTTGAAAACTGACAAAAAATGCCAGGCAGAACTGTGCGCTTAGGATGACCAATGACTTTTCAGTTGAAATGGCTGGTTTTTACTCAGTATCACAGCGTTGCCACCTGGGATTTTTACTCTGTAGGATCATTTTACAGTTTTGACAAGTGTGAGTTCAGGTCCTCAGGCCAGAAAACACCAATGTGCCTCTGCAGCCCATGAGGACAACATCAGTGAACACTTTTACTCCTCAGGACATCTTTCCATGTAGCCTAGTTAATACTGAGGAAGAGATAAGTAACCTTGTGCCTTTGGTAAAGTGAAACTGTAGCCCACAAACTGACATTTACCACAGCGCAGCCAATACTTGAGGTTTTCCCATGGTAGGAGGCTTTCTTTTTCCCCAATAGGCAAAGGTGGATTTTAAATCCCCAGAAAACAGAATAAAGACGCATACATCATGCCCATTGTTTATTACAACTCACTGTACAATTTATGCCTATAGCTTCATATTCATCATGTCAGAGATACTAGCAAGGAGCGACACAAAGGTTAAATTCAATCTCCCCTGTCAGAGCTCAATGATTGGTTCTTGCAGCAAACTAACTAAACGGGTCTTCAGCCCAAGTCTTGTGAGAGATACCTTGTAACAAGTGGAACACTTAGCAGACATCATTGTCATTACAAGCAGGACAGCTATAAAACCCTTCCCAGGTCAGTGGAAGGAACATCTTTGCTCCACTTCAGCTAGGCATTTTTTGCACACACAGAGCCAGAGAGCTGCCCTAGTACTCTATGAAAGAATGTTTTCCTGTGATATTCTAAGTGGAATTCCTCCATCCAGGTCACAAAATGAGTTGTCATACTGTCCTCCTTCTAAGGCAATGGAGATCAGTATCAGACAGCAAGCGTCATGATATTAATAAAACTGCTTCAGTCTGCATGAAGTCACCACTTCCAAGGTCTCACTGATCTTAGAATCATAGAATCATAGAATAG
>NW_009914970.1:102397-112314 GCF_000696875.1 Nestor notabilis | reverse complement strand
TTTTTTGCTTTTATCTTCTTCTGTGTCCAAGTTTCTCTTCTGATAAACTCGGATTTCTCTTTTGCCTTATAGGCCAGTGTCTAGTTGGTGGAAATACTGTATTAAGGGACAGCTGTGCACTAGCATGCAGTGAAGAAGCTTTCCAACAAACGATGACCTTGCTAGCTAAATCTGTTTCCTCTCTCATATTCACCTTTACTTCTTCTGCAATGCTGCATTACAGGACCACAGCAGTAAGAGAGGGAAAGGCCATTGTACTGGGCTATAGGTAGGTACAAGATATAGATTTATACGATTTAGTACATATGTATAAGTTATGGATTTAGTTTTAAGGTAAGAATCTATTGCTCAAAAGAGGATCTTTCATCCAAAACAGATACAGAAGAGATGCATCTGCTTGCAAAGACTATTAGAATAAAAGTCCCACGAGTGTATTGAGGGATTCCTCCATTTTGTGGTTAGTTTCACTAGTCTTTGTCTGGAACAAACACTGGTTCTATGCTGCCACAGGTAAACTCTAGGGGATGTGGTGGAGTGACAAAGCCTCATCCAAACCAGAAAAGAAATCCTACTTGGTCCTCAAATCACACAAGCACTTAGAATAGAATCTTCCTTAAAATTCTCATTCCATGAGCTGAAATGGAAGATTTCAGTAGTGACAAGATAGCCTTTGAACACCAAAAAGAGCTTAAATTGAGGGGGAGGAGATATATACACACTGTATGTGTATATTGTTACTTCTATTTGGATATTCTTTCCTAAGAAAAATAGCCTTGCAAGCATTATTTCCAAAGCATGCGCGTCTCTTGTACTTAAAATCACTTCTAGTGCAAAGTGTATTTTATGTAAATAGCATCTCAACCACTTGCTACCATTAATCAAATTGAGCTGTCAGTGTAAAGGAGTCTCATGCCATGTAAATATACGACTGCTGCTCCAACAGTTGCAAGTTGGTGATGGCTGCTGACGCACAGCACGAGCTGCGCAGGCTTACGGCTATCCATGCTTTCATGGTTTTTCACAGTGACCCCCTGCTCAAACATCCCCGGCCTTCTGCTTTCTTTCAGGGTTGTAGAGCCACCTTCACCTCCAAGCTGCTCTGTAAGAGAGGTCTTTGGTCATTCAGGAAAAGAGTAGGCATCATTGTAATGGCATTAAAGGAAACAAAAATTGTTTCCTTTGAGCAACAAATTACACCGGCATTAAGCAACAATTACTGTAATGAAAATTATTGAAGCAACAAGGTATCAGACAAGCTGTGTACATCTGGTCTGTTCATCTGCTTCCTCGGAGAGTGCTTCGCAGACAGAGACTAGCACTAGTGGTTCTTGTCAAATTTTACCAGAAGGAAAGCAGAGAAGGCTGTTCTCCCTCATAAGGCTCAATTTTGGCTTCTTGAAGGAAAAAAAACCTCCTGAAGTGTAAACACATCCTTGTTTTTCTGTAAGTACAGGCTATGTGCCTTCACGTTGTAATTGCAGCAGATGTAAGTAAGGTTAGATTGAGAAAATCCAGGTACTGCAAGAATAAGTCTTTAATCATCTAGTAGTCGAAAGTGTGGTAGGAAGTCCCATGCTGCTAAAAGATGCCATCTTGTAAATGAGATGTAAATTGGAGGTCATGACTGTTTGTGATCATTAAAGATTATATGAAGAATAGTGGTGATTAACTCTAATGTCCTGCCAAATTCTGGTGTGAATAATTATTTTTTTCCGAATGGAGAAATTCCCCTTAGAACTGCAGTCAGATTATTCATCACCCGTGTCCCACTGTTTGGTAGTGTAAATTGCTAGCTTTCACTTCTTAAATTAATACAAGTTAATGGCTATCAAGTCATATGAAAGCCTTCTTTAAGCTTTCAGCTAGCTGAAAAGGCAGCTTGATGCTTCTTTGTGCGTTTGGCTGAAGGAGTTCAATACCTTACAGTCTTTCCAGCCAAACTGCAATGCTGGACAACACAAAAACTCTTAGTCTGCTTCTATGCCAACACAAATACTCTTAGTCTGCTTCTATGCTATAGTTTCCAACACTGTTGAAGGAAGTTGGCAGTAAGTGGATTTGGATCAGGACAGATTACATAGTACTTGCATGGACCCATGCGTGCTGTTTGGCTGCCAGAGCAGGAATCTATGTCTGACACATGCTGATGCACAGTATGGTTTGGTGACATTGTATACAAATTAGTATCCAAAATAGTTATGTGTATTGGATGCACATGTGTTCAGTATGTGCGTTGTATCCCAAATAGTCATATGAATACTCCTTAGGGAAACCTTTAGGGGTAATATCTGACTGAAAAAAACCAGGAAGGGGAAAGTAATAATAATGTTTAAAAAAAAGAGCATAATTTTCTAGTATATTTCATTAATTATCAGACTTCTTTATTGTTCCAGATCTCAGATTAGGGAAAAAGCATTACCAGTTTAGTGTAGACATGACTGGGTTTTTTTTCCTTTGTTTTGAAATAGGTTCTGATGAAAAAGAGAGAGACCTACGTATTTCCCATTGATGTTCCTTTTGCTTTTCATCTCCTAATAATTTTCCCTTGTCCAAGACTGGTTAATGGCTCGAACTGAAATGTCATCCTGTCGCTGTTAATGTTACTATTTGAGCCAAGACCCCATCTCTGACTAATTTTCTAATATTACCTCCAGACTAATCCTGAACTCTTAAATATGTACTTCAAGATAGTCCCTTGATTAAATACTCTTCTAAAGATCAGATATTTATGAATTTCAAGGTTCAGATATAATCCACATTCAATTTAACCAGATTTAAACTACATGGACTACAATAGGTAAGGGCAGACAAAACCCTGTCTGTCCACAATGGGTTAAAGTGTTGCATATGTCCTGTAGAAAACTGGAACAAAAGGTGTTGATGTGCAACAAACGCACAAAATGCTTTTGAGTCGTATATTCAAGATCAAGTATGACCTTTGGCCAAGATACCATCCATCTGTGATTTACATAGTCTGTATGTTTTCATCCAGTTTCTTTGATCTCTATATTCCTGTTATGATCCACCTGACTTTCATAATTCCAGGAAAAGCCAAGGCCACCATTTTGCTCATAACCTGATCTAAGTACTTTTACTGCTAGAAAAATGACTTCTTTTAGCTACTGTCAGCAAGACTGAGAGACCTGTCACCATTATCAGATAGATGGGGTTTTAAAACTAACACTATGGAATGCCTGATTCACTTGGAATCATAGAATCGCAGACTGGTTTGGGTTGGAAAGGACCTAAAAGCTCTCCTAGTTCCAACTTCCTGCCATGAGTAGGGACACCTTCCACTAGAGCAGGTTGCTCCAAGCCCCTGTGTCCAACCTGGCCTTGAACACTGCCAGGGATGGGGCAGCCACAGCTTCTCTGGGCAACTGTGACAGTGTCTCACCACCCTCACAGGGAAAAACATCTTCCTTATACCTAATCTAAACTTCCCCTGTTTAATTTTGAACCCGTTACCCCTTGTCCTATCCCTACAGTCCCTGAGGAAGAGACTTCCTACCTTAATAAGACATAATCCTTAAATATCACTTTCTAAATGGGCTGTTTTCCAGTTCTTGAGTCTCTTCTTATGACTTCTTCACAATCTTGAGGTACTTACCTTCCAGGGATGATGCCGGTCCTGGATTCAGTATCCTTGTAGAGGTACTGTAATTGCTTTTCAGAGGCAAAATTCTAATTCCTAAGTTTTCCATGAAAGTCTTCATATATGTAAGGACCAAAATTTTTTTCCCTGCAAAATTTAATACTGAAATGGTAATTTGTGTTGAGTTCTATAGTAAGGATGTTCAGAACAGAGCTTCAAGCTGAAGTCTCCTGCTTCTTCCCCCTGCTCAGTGAAAGATATTGGGACTTTCTCATCCAGTTGCCCTAGAACCACATTTGTTTTCTCCAGCGTAAAGCTCTAGATCACAGAGAAAGTTTCTACAGACAACAATGATTAACTTGTGAACAGAAACTTCAATCCCAAGATTGGAGCAGGTGGCATTTTAAGAGGTAATCCTTGTAGACTTATCTAGAGACTAGTCCACTATTAATACATCAAATCAAAGGGGGATCAGGTAAGAAAATAAGAACTCCAAACAGAAGTGTGCTGTTAAGGACTCAGATTGTCTGACAAGATCAGCTCAAAAAATGCTGTGGGGATTCTGTGTTGCCACAGCTCCCCATAAAATTGTTCCAGGAGTAGCATGTGTGTATCATCTCCAGTCCCTGGAGTATCCAGCAGTTCGTTGTTCCACCTCTGCCAACGGTTTGTAAGCTGAAAGTTGGGCAACCACAGGTTCTGAAGCTTTCTGGTTTGTTTTGGTTTGGCTTTGGGGTCTTTTATTTGGTTTTTGTTTTGTTTTCTGAGGAAAAAAAAATAGCATTTTTACTTGCACTGGCTTATTTTAGGGTTCCTACTCAAAGGTGGAAAGTTAATGTTTATGGAGGACTGCTACGGTGCCTCCCTTCTGTGATGGAGAGCTGTCATTAGCATGTGTACCCATTGCTGAAGACAGGAGTTTTGTCACTGACTGCAGTGAAAAAATGTGGTCTAAACCAAATTATACAGCAGACAATAGCCCCATTTTAGACTGAAAATACTTTATTCTGCTTTAATGTGTAAAGAGGCTCTCCATTTCTTGATTTACCTATACGGGATATTGAGCCCAGTGGGTTGGTATGCCTGGTATTTGTGGAGGAATATTGGAGGGGTGTAAGTATGCAACAGACCTATGGAAGGCAGCCTTTGGTAGATCTTATTTTCTGTGGGTTTTTTTCATCAGCAGCTTTGTAAAGCTCTTTGTGACACAGGAAATTCGCATGGGTACACACAAAGGAGCATTCAAAGAAATTTCTTTCCTCATGTAATATCCCTTCCTCCACAATGTAACTTTCAGTGTACAAGTGATTGCTTGGACTGATAATTTATTGTCCTTCACACCACAACTCAAGAAATAGACCTTGAATCTCTCTTGGATGGAGGGCAAAAGGAAAAAGAAAATGTTATTTACTACTAAGCTTGGGAGATGTGATGCAGCATCTTTTGACTTAAAACATTAATACCTGACTGTTCATAAAAAGCTGCCTAAAAATGTATGATGGTCTTGCATGACCTTGTTTATCCAGGAATTTTTCATTCTAAATTATACCATTCCTCCCTCTGTCTGGAGCTGTCTTTTGCCTCACCTTTGGAGGCAGATGTGCTCCCCTGAAGCAGTGCCGCACCAGGTACACAACTGCGGGGTCAATTGCCCTGATTGTTACCAGATTGGATCAAATAGAAAATGCATAGTACTTCAGTTAGCCTTAATTAAAATAAGCAGTATGTGTGCTCTGGTCCAGGTGAGACAACCTGATGAAAAAAAGCAGCAGGTAATCATTATGAAACAGGTAAACAAGGCACTGCTCGAGCTGCAAGAGAATAGTGCAAGTTCTTAGGGATAATACATTAGCATTAGGGAGTGGGAAAGAGGAAAGTGGTATTTGTTTTCTCATTTATCTTCAGGAGCCAATTAGTGAAATGGAACTCTCTGTTCTTCCTACCTTTCATATAGACATAATTGTTTAAATATGTGCCAGGAATTTAAAACTCAAGTTCAAAGACAGATTAAAACTCATGTTCAAACCCAGGTAAATAGCAATCCAGACACAAAGCAGGAAAGATCAGCATAGTGACTATCAAAAAAACAGTTAGAGCAATTCAGAGTCTTTTCGCATTTTCTGGTAAGCAAATGAGCAAGTAATGAAGAGCAAGTTGGATAGAGGGTAGTAATTAGGCACTCAAAGTCTTGCTGGTGGCCAGTTAAAAGTGACACCAATATCAGTCTCAAAGGCTGATGCTGGTCTGTCACTCACCATTAGTGACCTAGTCTACAGGACAGAAACCAGTCTCAGCAAGCTCATGGACAACATTGAACTGGGGAGAATACTTAATACGCTTGAGGGCAAGGCTGCCCTTCAAAGGGATCTTGACAAGCTTTAGGAATGGGCTGACAGAAACCTCATGAAGTTCTGTATCTGGGATGGAGTTAATCCCATAAAATAATACAGAATGGGAGAGAACTGCCTAGAAATCATCTCCATTAAAAGGTCCTGGGAATTCTGGTGGACAACAAATTCAATACAAGTCACATTTGGCTCTTGGTGATGAAACTTAACTCCATAGTGGTCTGTATTAACAAAAGTATGGCCAGCTGGTTGCAGGAAATCATTATTTTTCTCTCTTTGATACTTGTGAGGCTGCATCTGAAGTACTGTTCATGTTGGGGCTTCCCAGCATAACAGACAGATTGACAAACTGGTGCAAGTCCAGTTAGCTGGAGGGCTGGAGCACATGATGTACAAGGAGTGGCTGAGGGAGCCAGGTTTGTTCAGTCTGAAAAACAGATGGTAAAGGGGAAATTTTATCACTGTCCTCAAACACCCAAGAGTTGGTCAGAGAGAAAACAGAGCCAGGCTCTGAGGGAGACAGTGAAAGGATGAGAAGCAATAGGCACAAATCACAGCAGGGAAAAAGGAAGGAAGAATTTCCCACAGAGTATGTGCATCTCCAGCTGTGGAAATAATTCAGAACTGAAGTGGAAAAGGTCCTGAGCAACTCTACCTAAAACTGAAATTAGGTCTTCTCGGAGCAAAGGTTGGCATAGCTGACATCATAGTTTCCTACCAATCTAAATAAGTCTTATTCTACGTGATTCAAATGCCCCTTGTTCAAATGGCATTCTCAAAGTTGTGAATTAAAGGCTTCATTGCTGTAAAGTATTTTGGCATCAGTACTAAATTCAGGTGTGGAAGTACTGCTATAGGCTAAGAAATAGGCACTTACGTGCTGTCTGTAATAAAATACCCAGTTCTGTCCTGACATTTTAGAAACCTTGGTATTTATATTTGAGCAAGTGCATATGGGAAGAAATGATTCTCTAGATAGTGATAACTGAAGAGCAAAACTATGAAGTATGTACTGAGTGGGAGAAATACTCTCCAAACTTCTTGCCTCTGATATTTCTTGTTTAATTCTGCCTTCTGGAAGCCTCAGGAGATAGTGAAGGTGTAACTCATCAAACTCTGGATGTATATACCTACTATGAGGTAATGACAGTGATTTTGGACTAGTTGTGTGATTTTGGACCATCTTAGCATGGTCCAAAAGATGTACAGAATTGTAGGAATTATCATACTCAAAGCATGGACAGGAACCAATGGGAAGTGAAAGAAGAAAGCAGCAGAAGGAAGCAGCAGAGAAAGAAGGAAAGCAAGAAGGCAGACCATACCATTTGGCAAGCATAAAGTAGGAGATTATTGAATCTAGTGGACTGTCACATAAAAAATTGCTTTTATTGCTGCAAGTTACAGGATGAGAGTTTAGGTGCGAAATAAATTGCAGGAGTTTCACTTTTGATCTGTGTAGTGTAACTTTAGCCAAAGGGTCTGATATGGAGGTCACAGAAGTGAAATTGCAATTGCTACTTTGCGGATGTTCTTTGTTTTGTTGTTGTTTGGTGTTTTTTTGGGGGGAGGGGGGTGTTTAACAACAAAACCCCCCTAAACACCCAAACCAGCAGCACTTCTCCAGTGATTCAGATGTGTAACTGGTCTCAGTGAATAAAACAAGTCTTCATTTGTCTTCATTAGGATTGCATAATAAAGCACAGATGGCTCAAAACATTCAGGGTCTGGCCTTCCCTCAGTGATCTTTGGAGGAGATCTTCTTATGAGTTAGATTGGTTTCTAAAGTAAACCCCCTTGCCACTAGTTAGAGAAGGACTTGGTCTCTGCTTCACCTTCCTGTCTCCTGCCTCCTCTGTGTTAATACTATGTCCTTTGATACTGACTTGATGCTGTCCAGCTTAGTCAAATCACTGTCACTTTACTGTAGTGCCTCCTGTTTTGTCTATGTGCTTGTCTCTAAATGTACAATTGACATATATACCAAATCCCAGTTCCCGGAGTACGCCTTCAAAGTTGGAAGGGAAACTGTATATATTCTGCCTACGTATCCATCACCATTATCTCTTCATGCTTCTTTTTTTCTCTGCCAGTTACACCAGGCTTTTCTCTTTCTTTGATGTCCATCTAAGTGGGTGTTCTCAACCCATCAAAAGCCTGTTCACTTATTAATAGGAACTTCAGAAATTAATTTCCATCAGCCTATATGGATAGTTAGTCACTATGACATTTGTTAAAAACCCTAATCATTCTTGATTCCAGTAAAAGGCCAGGCCACACAGAGATTTTTCCCAAAGAGATTTATTTCATACAGTTACAAGAGGGATCTTTGAAAACCATTACTGACTTTGTTTCTCCTCATCCCCAGCAGTGGCTCAGCAACACACAACAGTAGGTTTTCTCCACACCAGCTGTTTGGGGACGTACAAAAGTGGGTAAGCCAGACTGCTTGCATATGTTTCAGAGTTGATTCCTTCCTATTTAACCTCCCAGCTAGAAAATTAGTAAACACAGCTTCATCCTTTAAGTTGCCAAGCACTTTGCGCTTTGGATCAACAATTGCAAAGTCTTTGAGGATGGTAACATTTGTTTCCTTGGCACCTCTGTTATATATGCAACTATTTGTAGAACTTAAATTATCAACACATTCTCAAAATCGTGTGTGTCCAATTTATTCCAATGACAAAAATAAGAGTAGTGGAAAAATATCTCAGAATGTTTTAGCAGGTTGTTTTCATATTGGACAAACATTATGGTTCTTCCTGGGTAATTTGGTTACTCCTGAAAGGTAATATCTGAATTGTTCCTGCAAGAATATTTTCTGAAGATACAGCCTTTAAAGTTAGATGCTAATAGTTAGTTACTGATAGTTGTTATAGATGATATATACTGTGTTAATCCTGATTTATTTCAGTCAAGCTATGGTGTTATTGCAATTGAACTAAAAGTGGAAATCAGGACAGACTTTTTTACCTCACTCGTTTTTGAATTTCTGAGATTTTTCTTATTTTCCAGTGTGAAATATTTAAGACTTTCTCCATTACTATTTTCTTCTGTAATAACTAAAAGGAAGAATACCTTCCTAGTAATCTTTTGTCAGCAGCACTTGCCTAGGATATCAGAAATCCAGTTTGTCAAATTTAGATCAATGAATGTAACAGTTTTGTGAATCTATTTCGTATTGGTGCAAAATTACTAAATTACTAGAATATTATTCTCTGGCTTTCTTTTTTAAAATTCTGTGTACTAAGAGAAAATCTCTCATTAAATAAAAAGACTAATTCAAAGCGGATAAAGATGCAATTGTAGAATGTTAGCTTTGATGATCAGAGTTTTCTGAAGGAAGAGCTGGTAGTAAAGTATTTTCTACAAGGAACTCAATAAAACAATACCAAATGGTCGACTTGTGCCCAAAAGCACTTGTGATTTCTAACTCAAGTGACAACTAAGTCCTGTGGACAAACTAATGCAAAGCATAAATGCACAAGTACCAGTGCAATTACCTCAATAATTTTTCAATTATAAAAGTACAGAATTTTTCTATTTTTCTATTACGAATGAGTATAAAGAACTGCATCCAGCACTGAATTATTGCTGTGTGGCAACCACCTCGAGAATTCCCAGATAGCAGGGTACAAAAGCGTATGTCATGTTGCTGTTTGTACTGTCCACCAATAAGCATCACCAATCTGCAATATGTTGCAGTGTTTATGAATGCTCGGTGTGTTTCCTAGCTTTCAGAAATGCAGAACATCTATTCCACCAAAACCAGTATCAAAACATGTTTTGAATCCTGTCAAATATGCTTTATGTAGGGTAAATTTGTTGGCCACCTCAAAGCCTCTATAATGCATAAGACTCATTAAACAGTCTTAAAGACTTAAGTGAAATTTAAAAAGCTCACAGGCCTTGTGAGTGAATTTTGCAATTAAAGAGCCAATTATGAGCTCAGTACTGCTCCCATTGAAGTCATTGGC
>NW_009914970.1:80454-102366 GCF_000696875.1 Nestor notabilis | reverse complement strand
CATTCCTGTTACTTAACATTTCTTTTTAACAGCAATTCAAACAATTAACTGCCTAGTTGCCTAGGGAGAATAAATATAATTAAAATGATGCAGCTTTTCATTATTGTTGTCTACACAAATTAATAGTCTTAAAGAATTTATGTAGCAAGGGAAAAATGGTTGACTTAGAAAACAGTTAAAGGAGACCATTATTTTTCTAACTGAAATTGCTATAATTAGGAACAAGGAAGAAAAAGAAAAAAACCAGAACTTTTGGCTATGATGCATTAATTCTCTAATGAGTTAAATGGGAATTATGAGAAATTATATGAATATTTTAGATATTAATGGAAAATAGAGATAGCTTAGATAATAAGACATTGATGATTAATCTTATACTGGGTTGTTGATGGTCTGGGAAAATACGTAGGAAGCAGGTGATAAAGCAAATGCTATTTGTATTACATATGTGGATTGGTAATTCTTCATTCAAGAAAAATAACCATACATTACTGGCAGTTATTTAGTAATCAACTTTTTAGATCTCTTTAATCAGTACAGTAAGGTAAAATTAACAGATCATTTAACATATTTCAATATTTTACATGATAATAACAAATAAATCTAGAAGAATAGCACAATATCTAGAAGGGAAAATGACACAGAAGGCCATCTGAGAAGCCATACATCACTTAGAGCAATAAAAGATGATGAACTAGGTCTCTAACTGAAAACAGAGCATTCTGTTTTTTAATTAATAGCTATTGACTACTCATAGGAAAAGAAACAAGGCAATTCTTTGATTTGTCCTATCAAGCCCATACATAAGAAGAACCCAATTTCTTCTTTTTAAGGATTTTCAAATGAGTATGGTATACAAAAGCGTAGCAGATAAATGTTGTAAAGTTCTTGATAGGGCATTCAAAGGGATATAACATTGCTGTTTAAACACACTGCTTGGTGATTTGGAAATGGCCTATGTGTAAGGTCAAATGACAACTTGTAACTTATGTATTTGGCTTCACCACAGAACCAAAGAAATGTGTATCTGTGGCTGGAAGCAATATGACCCTATGGTCATATTATAATGTGGTTTACCAAAATTTAACCTAAATTTATAATGTGGTTTAACAAATTGTTAACTAAAGGTGCAACCTGAAAATAACTTGAGTATTTAGTTTTTATATTGAGATTATTTCATTACACGTCAGCTATCTCTTATTGAACTGCAACATTAAATTATTTGTAATACTGCAATTAAAAATTGGTTTTAATTTTAAATTTTAAAACAGTTCCTTAGTATATCCTATAATTTTGTGCATATTTTCATAGCATCTATCTAAAATGAATGGTACAGGTAGTAACTGGGAAAAGGAAATAGTTACTAACATTCTTCTGTGGATGAGGAACTAAGAGAAGATCCTGAAAAGTTTATAGGCACTCAATTGTTTCAGTGGGTGATAAACACACAAGTACTTATGGAGCTGAATGAAATGCCCACAGGCTGAATGGATGCAGGTCTGCTCAATAAACCCTAATAGCAATAGAAACTTACTTAGTTCAATATTTTGGTGTATCCTGACCTTTACTCAAATTGGCTTATGTTCTTGAGTACATACATCTGCAGGAGGAATGACTAACTGCTGGAAAGTTATTATTGCTTATCTTTCTGCATACACACCTATCTAGACTGATTCAAAATTAAAGTTAACCTAGCTTTCTTCTTGGCACTTGTCTGGAAACACAAAATGTAGATGATTCCAGCTGGTTTTTAACTGATTATTCCTGTTTTAAATGCAAGGAGAACCGGATTACTGTTTCAAAGTCTTAATAGAAATCAGAGATTTCAGTGAGCCTGTAAAATCTTTCCTGATACAAATTTCCTGCTTGATAGGTAGAGCTAGGTTTTACTTATTGTTTATCTGTCTGGCGACGAGGTATTTTCTAGTCTTGCGTCTGTTGAAGAAAATCAGCTTCCATCAAACATCTAAGCCCATTTATTAGATTTACGATCTTGACTGACTACCACTTTGGAAAATTATGCAGTATCTTAGTGCAATTGGTACTAACTACTAATCAGAGAGCCCTTTTAATTAGCTAAGTATTGCTTTTCATAGCATATTACTCCTGTAACCAAGGTCATTTAAGCTATAATTTCTCGAGCAGCATAAATCAGGAGCACACATTCACAGAAGAAAAACAAGCTGAATCTATAATCAAAAGTAACATTCAGCAGCTACTGTTGGATTCTTACCCATTAATTAAGGGCGGTTTTCTGTTGAATTATAACACAAGTCAGTTTTTCTAGATGGTTCATTAAAGGCCAGATTTTATTACGTATTACATGCTTTATGCTTTTCACACAAACTTATTATATTGCTCAGAGAAGGTGATCTTTTAAAGCACATTAGACTAATGTTCCTGAAACTCCATCTAATGTAAGTTTTATTGAATTGCTGTAACTAAAAAGGTCACCTAATGATTTGTTCAGATAATGGATTTAGTGAAAGGAAAACAAAATGAATGGGTTATTGTAGTAACTCTGACCTTGAGATACATTTATAGTTACTGAGATTTTTGAGTTTAGCTACAAATGAAGAAACTAAGAAATGTTTGTAATACTACTGCCAGTTTTTAGCAGTGGCTGCAATACAAAGCAGATGAAAAAGATACTTGTTCCAGTCTTCTGAGGTGTATTACATACAGTAACAGCTAATGCCCTGGAGCAGCTCAGCAACATGTATTTTATTAAGGTCACTGTAGAAACTTGCCAAAAATTCACGTCTCTTCAAGTAGTTTCTTGATCAGACAACTGGTCCTATCTTTCGTTTGCTTGCTTTTGATCTCTCCCACTTCTCTTTCTCTTCTCTGTAAAAATGAGGACAGTTGTACATCTCCACCAAGCACATGAACTGAGTAGATACACAACCGTATCTAAAGATTTTAAAGTATTCAAATGCTACAGAAATGAGGCAGAATACAAAAAAAAAAAAAAAAAAAAACAACCAAAAACAAAAATCCCAAACTCGTAACTTGCTCTGCATCAGTGTGAAGTGGGTGAGTTACTTCATTCCCTCATTGTCCATTCTTCCAAAATCTAGGTAACACATCTCAGTTTTGCCTCGTGTATCTAGATAAAAGGTCTTTAGCAGCAGCAGCTTTGTCTCTTCTGTGGTAGAAACTGAAACATAAGGCATCACTATTCTCAAAAGTGGTCCCTGGGCTCTATTAATGAGTACTGTGAATAATCAATGAGTAAACATGTTAATATTACCAGAGTAAAGGTTACTGATTTTACAGAGTAAAGGAGGATATTTTTATAGAATCATGGAATAGTTTGGGCTGGAAAAGACCTTAAGATCATCTAGTTCCAACCCCCCTGCCATGAGCACGGACACCACACACTAAACCGTGTCACCCAAGGCTCTGCCCAACCTGGCCTTGAACACCGCCAGGGATGGAACATTCACAGCTTCCTTGGGCAACCCATTCCAGTGCCTCACCACCCTCACTGTGAAGAACTTTTTCCTTATATCTAACCTGAACTTCCCCTGTTTAAGTTTAAAGCCATTACCCCTTGTTCTACCACTAGAGTCCCTAACGAAGAGTCTCTCTCCAGCATCCTTGTAGGCCCCCTTCAGATATTGGAAGGCAGCTCTGAGGTCTCCACGCAGCTTCTCTTCTCCAGGCTGAACAGCCCCAACTTTCTCAGCCTATCTTCATATGGGAGGTGCTCCAGCCCCTGATCATCCTTGTGGCCTCCTCTGGACTTGCTCCAACAGCTCCATGTCCTTTTTATGTTGAGGACACCAGAACTGGACACAATACTCCAAGTGAGGTCTCACGAGAGCAGAGCAGAGGGGCAGGATCATGTCCTTTGACCTGCTGGTCATTCTTCTTTTGATACAGCCCAGGATGCGGTTGGTTTCTGGGCTCAAGCGCACACTGAAGCCGGCTCATGTCGAGTTTCTCATCAACCAGCACCCCCAAGTCCTTCTCTGCAGGGCTGCTCTGAATCTCTTCTCTGCCCAAACTGTAGCTGTGCCTGGGATTGCTCCGACCCAGATGTAAGAGTTTTCACTCAGCATTGCTGAACTTCATGAGGTTGGCATTGGCCCACCTCTCAAGCCAACTCAAGAATCTCATAAGAATTCTTCCCTGTTTGGCTTTTCTCCAGGAACCTCTGCTATCAGCAGACTTCATTTTCTCAGGAGTGGAATTATAAAGTAGAAATTTGGAACAACTCTGGGGAAAAAAACCCTAACACAACAACTAGTAATAACTGAAGTTATTAACTTCATTAACTAAAATAATCAACATCCATAATCCCATGTTTACTGTGTTTGTGAAACTGGGGACAGGGAAGTCACTTACAGTCTTCACACTAAAATTTTGTTTGGTAATGCAATGTACTCAAGAGATATAAAGGAAGCAATGACAGATGATGATGTTGCACAAGGTAGACCTGGACTTTAGTTGTACCCATTTAGAAGTCACTGCCATAGGGCACTAAAAAATAGCATTAAGTAGTGAATTCTCTTCATGTCACTGTTTTTGAATCAAAAATGTGTGACTTTCTGGTATAATGATTTAATTAAATACAATTGATGGGGCTACATACAAGTTTACTGGGTGAAACTGGCATTTAGATGTCATGGTTTAATGGTCCCTTTCAGCCTTGGAATTTATGAATCGTTTAGGTCAGTCAATATTCCCTTGAAAGACAAAGTGTGAAAGACCTACACTATTATGCCTGTGCGTTGATAAGGCAGGGGCTATTTTCGAAGAGAGGGCAGATAACCAGTAATGTTGAACGTATTTCATAGCTTAAATATACAAAACTGGCTTTAACCTTGAAATAGAAAACACTTTATTTTTTCCTTATTTTGTTAATCAAGAAGTAATAACTAAAGATCCAGAGATAATGTGGGGGGGGAGGAGGGGGGCTTATCAATTACAGCAGCTAGAGAGAAAACAACATTTGACTGTAGCTATGGAGCTGCCCGAAGACTTAAAACTGCAACACCAAAGATTGGAAAAAGCTGCCTGGCTTTCTCCCAGATTTTTCAGCTTCAAACAGCTGTTTGGCAGATGTATAAGTTCACGGTACACCTGTGCTTTTCCTCCTGAAAGCACTTGCTGTCTTGACTTAGATCCTGTAATGGGAAGAACCACCGCATGGAGCTCGCTGTAGGATCAGGCCCTAGAGAACACTAAAGGCAACGGCATTTAACACACTGATTTCATTTGTTCCTCAGATCCCTGCAGCCTGACAGTTCCTTTTGAACATTTCCCACCAAGGAAATGGGATACAGCAGTAGGTTTTATTCCTGGCTATGCTGGGATATATGTGATTTTCTATTGGCACTAAACTTAGTGCTGCAAGTGCTGCTCATCGTACTGCAAGCAGTTGAGCCAAGGAAGCAGTGAGCAACATGTGGGCTAATTTGTTTTACTTCTCAATAAAATTAGCTTGTGGTCTTCTCTGGGTGCTTGTGGCCAAACTGCTCTAGTATCTGAGAGAGTTTGTTTAAAGCAAACTCCCATCTTCCTGTGCTATGCTGGATCTGCAGTCAAAACATGCCTCTGTCCTCCTGTTTCCTGCTCTTTCTTAGCAAACACCTCCAGCTACCTTGATGATAATGAAGAGGAGGATGATTAGGCCAGTAACAATAAATAATCCTCTCACAGATGAAAAAGAGGGGTATGTATATTTCATGGTGTGGCGAAAATACCAAGAGGGACCAATTATTTTCGATTTCTTACAGTAAAATGGTTCAGAGATACATGAGGGCTTACAGAGTGAGGTGAACTTGGGATCCTTAGGGCCCTGCGGTGAGTTACCCAGCCCTGGAAACAAGGCCATATTACAACCAGCACAGGAAATCCTGTGTGAAAAAAACCATGAAATATCAATTTGACATATATCCCAAAACATCAGCCAAAAAAACCCCAACCAAACAAATAAAACTTCAAAGCAATCAAAGCAGCAAACACATCTGTTTAAAAGTTTATGCAGCAATAAGAAGCAACCTCCAGAAATCCCTAGGTTGGAGAACTGATCTTAATAAAACCCACTGTATAAACCCCAATGTATGGGTACAGGAAGCATTTTCTCTATAAGCTATTTGTATCTTTTCCTTGAATGCTTCCAAAGAAGGTGTAAACAACACTTCCATTGGCAAGATAACATCGCTGCTTCAAGGCACAAAACCAGATTTAGTGCATGAAAGAACTAAAAGTCTAATGAAACAACCAGTAAAAGGATGAAAATTCAATGTGAAGCTCCATTTCAAGTCCTTTAAAAATGTTTCTGAGAATGAGAGTTACTTTTGCTGAAGAGGCTGTCACAAAAACTATAAACGTGCCTGCTGTTGGAGCATCATTGATTATTGAATTAAGGGCTGAAAAAAAGCTGATGGTATTTCTGAGGATAATAAAACTAGTGTTTTTTTAGTGAGGGGAGGAAATAAATGTAAAACGATCATAAGCTTTTGGCAGTCCACATCTATTTCTGTCTGCTGCTTTGCAGGAGATGCAGCTGCTCTTCTAGATTGGGAAATGTAGAAAGACTAAAAATAAAAGTGGGAACAGATTTGTATAAAGCCAAGGTGAGAAACAGCTATTTAAGGATCAGGTAGTCAAGCTCTCAAAGTGCCTCTTTCTCTTCACTGTGAGTAGTGGAGAACCAGGGGATTCACACAAATGGAAGTGCCTTTCCTAAGGACATTGAAAGCAAAGTGAGATAAATCTTGCTTTATGTGTCATATTAAATTACAGAGGTGGCTTTTACATCTGCTTCATGTCAACTGGGGCCTGCTGCCACTCCATTATCAGTGTCTTCCTGCTCACCACTTCAATGGGTAAGGCGGAGGGAATCTCTGCTTGGAGGTATGAGCCTACAAATATTTGCATACCTATAGCAAAGCTGTAAGTGAGATTTGATCAGATAATACATAAGCAAAGCTGTAACTGAGATTTGATCAGATATTATGTGATGTAAGAAGATCTGAATTTCTGTGTTCTTAGACTTGTGTTGTGCCTTGATAAAGTGCTGTTCCTTAATAGTAGGTCTCAACATGTTGTTTTGCCTTTTTCCTTCACTCTGTTGTTTACATAAGCCATTCCTTATGAGCTTGCAGGTGCTCAGCAGAAGTCATTTCTTGAATCAAATCAACATTTTATCATACCTGCTGTGGGCAGCTGGTTTTCGTTCCGCATTTCCTCATTCTTGGTGTGGTCTTTGAAAATCACCAATAAGTTACTCCTGTATTAGTAACTGCAAATAGCATCCTTTGTATTTTCTTTTTTACATCTTTCTGACTGGGATGTTTCTAGGCCAATGTTTTGATTTGAAGAACAGGGCCTGCTGTTGATTAAATTAATCACATCAAAACTTGTGATATGATAAAAAAGACTGGAAAAAACACTGTCTATGCCACATCATTCATTTGATGTAATATCTAGGTTTGGTCAGAGGCATCCCCCCACACTATATAACTTTTACTTAAAAATGGAGACTTTATGTTTCTTGACTGCCACTTGGGTTATTGCAAGTAGCATTGGGTTTATTGGGTTATTATGTGGATCTCAAGCATCCAAGAAATGGTTTTTCCTTTACGCATGCGCAGTTTTGTCAACACAGTCACCCTGAAAGTACATGTGTTACCTTCTTGGATGTGACAAGATGTCCTGTCCTTATAGCTCCTGAGGGCTGCTGTGTGGTGACACAGCAGCTTAGTGGCATGGAACTGATGTCGTGCATGAGTAACCTGATTTAATCTGCAGGCTTTTTGACCCGTATCAGGAAACTGACTGAGCTCTCAGCAAAACTCATGGCTAGACACCTTTTCTCCCTCTTTGAAATGTGAGGATTTTGTTAAACAGTTTATCATTAATCCTAATTAGCCAGTAATGGGCTGCCAATTACTTACCTATGTTAGAAGTGATATGCAGAAACCCTCCTTTTAGTTATTATGCGTTGATACATTTGCATTTTAGTTTTACATCTGTGTGCTTCTATAGCACTGAGAGCCTACAATAGGCTTACAGCAGGATCATTGACTGTCTGATTAGTAATAATTACATACTCTTTTCATCAGAGATGATTATTCAGTCTTAATTCTAACACCAAATAACTGTTATAGTGGAATAGCTATGCCCCTTGGTGACAAATGGACCAGGACTTCCTCACTTTTCCAGCATGGTTTTATGAGCATATCTGTCTGTTGCACTATCCTTATGAAAAAGCCTGCAATTTATTTTCATTGGGACACTTAATGCTCCCTTACGAATACATGGTAGAACATGGAAGGAAAGTGAGATCTGTGTATTTTGAAGTAGAATCAATCATGTCTTATTAACGATAGAAAGTTTAAGGGTCTTGTCTAATCCAGTCATGGTGAGACAGGGCTGTTCAAATAGTCCTTCATTTATCTTAGTTGTCCATTTCAGGATTGAATCTGGAAGTGGTTTTCTCTCTCCATTGCTTACAGAAAGACATTAGAAGGTGGTTTAGACTAAGAGCCTAAGTTTTATGTGGCTAAGGGTAGGTGAAATGAATCCCAGTCCTTTGGTCTTCCAATTGCAAGTGGACAATCTCTGGATTAAATAGTTTAAGAAGCGAATGACTACTTGGAGCTTTCCTACCATCACCAAAATTTCTTCAGAAATCCAGAATAACCAGGTAAACAGATCATGTATTCTTCCATCTGCACAGCAGGCTGGATGAGTGATCTGAAAACATCAGTAAAATAATTCTGCCTGTACAAAAGTAATTGTACTTTCTTACCCTTGTTGTTTGTTCTGTGAATAGAACGAGGCTCAGGCAGTGTGATTCAGGACCTTCATAATACGTATGCACATGGAGACTGATTCAAAGTTGTACCAGCAAACTGAAATATAGCATATTCTAACTGTAAAATCCCCAATTTCTCAAATTAAATACTTCTTATGTGTGGCTAATAAACTTCAGATGTGGGGCTGCTGATACAACAGTAGACTGTTTGAAGCAGAACTAGTATCACTTGGCTCTGACACACTATTTGGGGCTGGAGTTGTCCTCCTGCCTTTTCAATGGACTCTCCTGCACAGACTCCTCACAAATGTCCTTTGCAATTTATTAACCTTAAGTGTGCTCACTCCACCCAGCTGGCTGTTTCCTCATCATTGGAATGGGTCAAATACAACTGCCTCTATTTAGACTTCGTAATACATTTCTGATGTGGCCGTTTTACCTAAGAAACTTGTGTGTCTTTGATATATAACTCAGTCCTAGATCTTATTTGGCTTGAACAGAGACTATTTTAATAATTGTAAATTTACAGGAAGAACATGTTTTTCATCACTTTTGGTGAAAAATCAACATTTGCAGAAGAAGGTAAAAGAGGTGGCAAAGTTTGACTTGAATATCCCAGTAATGCTTATGGTATATTGGGAAAATACATCTTCATGAATAGACAGGATAACAATTGCTACTAACGGCTAATGTGAGGTACAATCCAGAAGCTGAAAGAAAAGGCAAAATAGTGGGAATTCACACTTGTTTCCTCTGAGTTACATTCAATTATAGTAATAATCAAGAGGTACTTCAGAACCAGCCTTTCCATGGGTTTACTGGATACTCAGCTAAACACAGACTTCATGATTTAACAGCAGGAGCTAATTCTGCCAGTCAAAGGAATTTCTGGCTTTTTAGACTTAATTATGTTCATAATAGATCAAAACAGAGACAGAAAACACTCTTTGAACATTTAGGCCAATTCTTGGGGAAAAAGACTGTCAATAAAACCTTATGTAGCTTTTTTCTGCTCTGCTTTTGAGGACTCCATGTGTCTGGTCAGCTTCCTTTTGGGAAATATTCCACTGTCCATCAATAAACCAGCTGTCCATCAAAGCTGTTTACTTTCCTTAATTTTTGTGCAGGTTCTCTCCTTCTGCCCTTCATGCCTCCATTCACAGCTGTTCTATTTTTATTTGATAGTTCTTCCCTCTGATTCTACTCCTACTCCATCAGTTTCAGTGTGCAGTTAGCCGTGCTGAAAATAAGCAGTAGTTTTCTTTGTAAATAACTATGTAGTGGGGGTAAAAATGGAAAGAATTGCTTGGTGTGAGTTGCAGAGAAATTCAGACTGATAACAACATAGATCCACAACCATCTGGTAAGGAAATGCAACTTCAGAGTAGGTCTTGAAATTAAAATGTAATGGATAGTAGATATAAAAAACCAAATAGCAGCATAAAAATCTCCTCAGATCGATGTTGTCCTTAAATTTGGTGTCTCTGATCCTGATGAGAATAAGTCATCACTAGTAATAATGAATCGAAGTTTAGCTCTTAGGTTAGTAAGTAGCCAGAAAAAAATGTATTATTTGCATGAATTGGTTATGTTTATGAGTCTGTTTTTATGATGTGATCATCTTGTTTGAAGGGAAGAATGTGTAAAAAGCTCAAAAACATACAGCTTAAGTAGATATTTATTTGGCGTTATCCCATAGAGCCTCCTACTAGAAATGCAATCTCATTCATTAAAGTTCTGAATCACAGCAGTATAAAATGATGTTGGAATAAAATCCCATAGTACTTACCAGTGTTTGTGAATGACTAATGCTGTTAGGAATACTTCCTGTCATTATCTGCTTGTGAAGGAGACTGAGGGGGATTTCTTCAGATAAATATTAAGCCTCTCTACACAGAGCACAGGCCTGATGCAATGAGTGGTATTAAAGGAAAACAGAGCTGAGATTACATTGTGTGAGGTGCTATTTTTTACTGGTGTCACTATTTAAAGTGTCGTAATAATTTTATGTTACTTACCCCCTCCCCATACATAGAACATTTCATCTTCTCATGTAACAGCCTTTGTACCATTGCATTTACAAATAATTGTCATTTTAGTCTAATAACATTTAGAATCTTCACTGGCCTCATTAATTTTGTTTCAGTTAATTTAAATATTTCACTGCAGCCTAAAGCCATGTTGAATTTAGCTGTGATTTCTTATCTGTCACATCAGTTTTGGTTAAGCTGATCGGTTTTTGAAGAGAAGATCTTCTTAGAAAACAAAGAAACAGCTTGATTCTCTCTGGGATATCTGTGAGCTACTAATGCACTAATGCTAACCAGGTTTTTGGAATCTTATTTTTATTATTATCATAACTAATTTTCCAATAGAAAGAATTACGAGACTCCCAAAAGCTTTGTGGAGAGTTGAATGTTGCCTAAAGAGATGGGAATGAGAGATTAGACTCAGTAGGATTGTGTATATCCTATGGGCCAGGAATGTCTCACTCTGTGACTATAACTAGCCAAAGGGATATTCCATAACATATGATGTCAAGCTCAGCATATCAACTAGGGAGAAACCAGGACAGGGCTCCTGCTTGGGAACTGGCTGGGCATCAGCCAGTGGGGTGGTGAGCAATTGCATTGTACATCACTTGTGCTGTATATTCTAATTTTATCATAATAATCATCACTATTCTATTATTATTATTGATGATGTTGATGATGATGATGTTGTTGATTATATTGTTGTTATTATCCCTTCCATTTATGTTCTATTTAGTTCAACCCACAGATTTTACTTTTTTCCCCAATTCTCTCCTGTATGCCACTGAGGCGAGGAAGTGAGTGAGCAGCTGAGTGGTGTTTAGCTGCCTGCTGTGTTAAACCATGTCAACAAGTCCATAAAGGTTTTACTGTGCTTAATATCTTTTTCTTGAATTTACTGGATAAATAAAAGCCAACAAGTAGAATTTGAATCAAGAATTGCGAATTGCCCCCATGAAAGGGCTTGTTGGAACTAGATGATCTTTAATGTCCTTTTCAATCCGAACCATTCTATGATTCTATGGCTTGCCCCACATCTCCTATGATTATAGGAAATTAGCCTGCTGCCTATCAGTTGACTAATTTCTAACAGAAAGGATTATGTCTATCTCACAGAAATTAAAGAAATCTGATTTTGCGTAGTTTAGGGAAGTTTTATAATAGTTTAGAAAATGTATAGCTTATATATTGTAAACACATCTATACAAAAGACTGTAAAACCATGAATATCTGCACTAATGCTTGCTCTCAGATGTCCTTCTGGTGTAAATCTGTATCATCCCAAAGGACTCGGGAAGCTGCACTGATGTGCTGGAGGTGAC
Organism: Nestor notabilis; assembly: GCF_000696875.1. Lineage (NCBI taxonomy): Eukaryota > Metazoa > Chordata > Aves > Psittaciformes > Psittacidae > Nestor > Nestor notabilis. Next base: position 90,235 of record NW_009914970.1, on the reverse strand, counting down.
TCCACTGACCTGAGGCATCTGATTCACTGTCACCCTCCCCTGACTCCTACCTTGCTGTATAAAGCCACTGAGAGAAATCTCTTTGCTTCCTCTTCCCCCAGGCTCCCATTGCTGTTAAGAAAACTGGCCTTAAATACTACTGAAAGATTGGTAAGTCCTTTTGTTTTAAGTTATTATTGTTGAATATTTTCAACTTGTAACGTTTCAATGTTTTTCTTGGATTGCTCTTTTAATACCATAATAACATTCAATTTAATCCAAGCATTGATTCAATTTGTTGTAATACCGGCATAACATTCAATCACAGTTTCAAAAGAGAATCTTTGCCCTTGCAAATGAGTGTCTACACTAGAGGAAAACAGTTTAGCTTTTACCTTCTTCCTTTGCAACATACCTCAATTTTAAGTCAATTGAACATGTCTCTGAACATGTTGGAAATGAGGCTGCATAACTTCTCTCAGCGGTGCAGTTCATCCGTCATTCCTAAAACTCATACTCTGTACTGGCAGGAATTTATGTGGTGTCAGCGCTATGGTACACATGCAGAATTCCAAATCTGGTGGTTTTTAGAGATGCTGTCAAGGTGCCAGGGTATTTTTCAGGACCAGGTTGTCTTCCATCCAAAGAAAAATTTTCTGCCCACTTCAGTTGCAGCTGGGTCATTCTGTTTTAAAGTTGACACAAAATTTGGGGAATATTAATGTATTTATTTATTATACTGAAACTATTCCCATTATCTCCAACAGAAATTCTTCTACCAGACTTAGCGCTGAGGGATTTAGCCATTTATCACTGTATTGTTTTTCCTGTGTTTTTTATATGCTGATGTAATGGAAAGTAAAATGTAGACCATTAAATAATTATCTTACTATTCAACAGAAACAACTTCTAAAAAGCCTAGCAAATGAAATAATTAACAATAAATGAGAAGCTGAACAAGTATTCAGCAAGTTGTTTCTGCAGTTTAATGCACAATACTGCATGTTACCATTCCAGGGTACAAAAATAGTTCTTTTAAGCTGCTCTTGCACCTGTAAGTCGAGGTATCTGTCATCACAAGATGTTAAATCAAAATTGTTTATATGCCATATAAGGACCATCAAATTAGCTCGCCTATGGATTCTTGACAAAATATTTGCATAAGATAGCATTATGTGACTTTGCTGTGAGGAATGTACTCTATTTTAAATGAATGCCAGAGAAACAAACCAGGTGCAACATGCTACACAAACCCCCCACAGAACTACTTCTATGAAATTGCCTCAATCAGGGAGCGTTTTTATTTGAAATCCCTATTGTTTTATTCATCTTTTTAGAGCTCTTTTCCCAGTGAAATGATTGAGGAAGGCAGTCAACCAAATCAAAAGGATAAAATTATATGCACGTGAGAAAAACAAACTAAAGTGAAAAGGAAGGTAACACAGGTGGCTCTATTAAAGCACACATAGAAACACCATCACGATGATGTTGGTTTTAACCTTTTTTTCTATTAAGTTCAGCATCTGTACAAAATAAGATTGCAATTTTAAACTCATATTGAGAATGGATTATGTTTATATCAAACTATGGAATGATAACAAGAATGGGGTTTCACCAAGCATTTTTAAATGCATTGTTCTTTCTGTTATCTTGAAAGGGAATCATTATGATTGAACTGTATCACGTAGTTGAATTGGATTTTTCCTTTCTTATATTGTGTACAGAGCTAGAGCTGGCAAACATTTTCCCTTGAGGCAGTCCCAGGTTAGCAGAACCCTGTTTTATATGCTGAGGAGGCAGCTGTAGGAAATGTCACAGTTCATTCTGGGGAAATCATACCACTGACCAGAAATCAAATCAAGCAGTGAATAATATAGTGTTATTGGCTTGGTCTCTGCCTCTCTCCAGCCTACACTGTGTTCACCTCCAGTTTACAGATAGGTACTGGGCCTCAGTGCAGCTGCAATACCTTTATATGAGGAAGATATTCCCCTGGAGCACAGCTTACAAAAGACTTCAGGAAGGAACAGAAAATGTTGCCAAACCCAGAATAAAAAGGTTCCTTTGCAAAAGTGTTGTTTAAGTGAGGACACTGAGCCTTAATCTTGCTATCTGTTTGAACAGTGTCTAGGACCTGATTAGAGAGGTGTCCAAAGCTAGATACCACAGATCATCTCCCCTAACCTTGAATTCACCCAGTGTAATTTAGAGAAATCTGTGGCAGTGCATCATCCCAATCCTACAACCTTTACACAACCACTTTCTGTCAAACTAGGTTTTATGAACCATCTCTATTATTAGGCTAGAAAGGGCCTGAGCTGTGTCATATACTTAGTTGTGAGTTGCGTGCTCCCAACAAATGTCCACCATGGCCTGAAGAATATCACAAACCACAGGCTGCTCTCAGCTGGCAGCATTGCAGAAATCACCCTAATTCACTAAAGAAATGCATGGTGAAGCGTGCTGTGGGTCTTGCCCTCCGTAGTGGAGAATGGCCCTTGATCAATTCCATTTACTGATGGAGATGCACATGTAAGTATGCACTTAGATAATGGGCCAGCTCCAGATTCTAGCCTTTGCTGTAACACACATTTCTGTTACAGCTATACTCAAGTATTTTAATAGTATAATTTTGCTGAATAATGTCACAGGGCTTTTGCCAATAATTTGTGTGCAACTAGGTAACCATTTCGGCTTTTATCCCATTAGCGTTTGTAGAACTGCCTTATGCTCGTTCTGCTCATTTCAGCTCTTGAAGTAGAAAAAAGCTATTCCTTGTGGTAAGTTAAGCCTGGATTCGTTTCAACTAACATGGAAATCCTACATGAGGAGTAATGATTCTTAATCTGTGGGTCTAGAGAACCATCTCCTCTGGCGTGAACTGCCGTAACGGTCAAGAGACCCCTTGGGTGTTTGTCTCAAAGCAACTCAAAAGGAGGCACTGAACGCTCGTTATGGCTTGGGCGAACGGCGCGGGGGCAGGGCAGGGATCCTGCTCCACCAAACTGGGAGATGCTTCCCTGTGCTGCTTGCCCTGAGGCTGTGAACATCAACTGCCCCGGCAACAAACTGCCCGGACACAGCGGCGCAGCCACTGCGGCGCCGGTCGGGGCACGACGTGAGCTGGGTCTGGGGCTCACCAGCTCCCCTGCGGATGAGTCTGCACCCGTGGGAGGGGTTCAAGGGCGCCTGATCCTATGAAAGGGCAGAGGGTCGCCAACCATGTGTCGTGCATCCCTCCATCCTGGACTGCGGAGAGCTCATGGACCACGAGGACCACGAGGGATCCAAGGGCTGCCGCTGAAAGAGAGAAGACATCGCTGGATCCACGAGGTGGTGATCCTATTTCTCTGGTTTCTTCCCTTTTTTCCCCTTTCCCTTCTCCTTTTCTTCTCCTACTTCGTGTATTTTAGAAGACTAAGAGCTTGCCTAGACTTTTGTTCCTCCTGACATACTTTTAGGGAAGCTTATAATAGATTTTTAACCTCTGGAGCCTGTGGTTTCTCCTGTGAACCGTGCAGACTATTGTAAAAGATCACATTCCCCCATAGCCCTCGAGCGAGGCGGGACAATTGCTCTCTGGAGTTGTTCCTCCGTCCCTACTAACTCCTCAGGTAAATGGGACAATTCTGAATACTTCGTTCTGTTAGTTCGGCTCATAAACATGACACAGTGATTTGCTGTTTTTAATCATGTCAGTATATTCATAAAACATTCAGTTTCTCTCAGTTTATGCTTGAACATTACCAGTTTTTGTATATATTTTTAAGGCGTTTGTAAGTTCGTGTTGGAGCAGAGACTTGAGCTTTGTCTCAAAATGGATTGACTTTCAAGAATTACATTTATTTGTTCGTTTTGTGTAAAGGGTTAGTGACTGTGTTTTCTTCACATGGCTTAACTTCTGCAAAGCATTTTTGAATATGATAAGGTAGAAATTCACCCTTTGTAAGCTGAAAAGAGTGAAGTTTTTGATACATCACTCACAGCATTTCAGCTTAAAATATTAGGATATATTTGCATAGAAAATATATTCTAATATTAGAATATATGCATAAAGACATTCTAAAGTAGAATATATTTCTAATAATATATTCTTTCTAAGAAGAATGCTAAGATTTGAAACTATTTTTACTGGAAGAATTGGGACTTGTATAGACTTACGTGATGTTTTTCCAGAAATAGAGGGAATAACTTGTGTGATCATGAGGAGTTCTACTATTCTTTTGTTAACCTAGGACCATCAAGTCTGGTTTTCTGTTTGTTCTTAGCTTATTTTCGTCTGGTGAAGTATATTCTACATCTCCCATCTATCACTAACATTTGCCAGTCATTTGTTAGGTTTTCAGCCCTTCACTAAAAGCTTTGAACGGTTCTATTGCTAATAGTTCAAAATAATACAATTTTAGGGGAAATGAGTAAATACAAACTCAGGCATTTGATTACAAGAATTTAGGTGGGCAGGGACTTATAGGAATCATCTGTTTCAAAGCTGTACTCAGCTCAGGAGTAACTTCAAAGAGAGATCTGGTTGTTCAGTGTTCTGTCTGGGTGAGTTTTGCATATCTTCAGGGATGTAGATACCACATCTGACCTGGGCAGCCTTGTCCAGTATCTCATCTGTCTCATTGTGAACCAGTTTTTCTTACACCTAGTTGAAATTTCTCCTGTTCCAACCTGTCAGCATTGTCTCTTGCCCTTTCACTGTGCAGCTCTGTGGAATCTGATGCCAGCTGCCTTATAGATACTGGGAATTCTGCTCCCATTCTCTATAACCTAGATATCTCAGGATGGTTGTGACACAAAACCAGCTCTGGAATGCTTTTTACATGAAAAAAGCCTATTTCTCAAGATATATATACAGAGATTTTAGTTATAAGTGGAATGAGGCAATTTTCCGATACATCTGCAAGCACCTGTGAACAGAATTAATGGATGATCCAAACTAGATTAGGGATGATGGTGAAACATATTAGTTTAACCTGCTAAAAAAGCAACATTGAAGAAGGATCAAATCAATGTTACACATCTTTCTGATACTCAGGATGACTTTATAAAGTAGTTACCTACCCTACATAGTACAGTCAAGAAGGAAAATAACGTAATAAATCAGTGGTAACTCAGAAGAGACAAGTTCAGTGCTGTGTGTGAATTTGTAAATCTGTGTTAGCAGTGGAAATAGATTTTATATCTTCCTGCTTTTTTGTCACATCCAAAAACAGTAGTGAAAAGAATTGTTGTTAGAAGTATTTGACATAAAAAGTACAAGGTGCAGCTAATGAGCATTGAGTCTTACCAATGAACAACAACAGAAAACAAGGCTATCGATCAGTATATATGAAATAATATTTACAATATAATATACTTTGAAATAATATACTTTGGAAAAGAGAAAATGCCAACTTCATCTGGTATACTTATTCCCACTAATTTTAAAGAGCAAGGATAGTTGATGTGTAGGTGCAAGCACCATTTGAATGAAACTTCACAGCAATTTTTGGGACAGAGCTCTTGAGATAGTGGCTCTGTCCCAGCTTGCCGGGACTGCAGTCATAATAAATGGCTCAAGATCGGTCCTTTGCACAAGGCGGATAATGATTATGCCATCCGAGGTAAATGCTTCTGAACTCTTAAATTATACTTTCTCAGACTTTGCAAAAGTTGTCAAAACTTCCATATTTTCTGCCTTTTTAGCCAACCTGAAAAGATCCCGTCTGATGGGTTTTTCAGAGACAACAAACTTTGTGAAATCAGAAAATTTACCTGGCTCAGTATGAGTCTGAATGACTGAGATTTGTCCAGAATCCATTCTAGTTTGAGAAAAGTTGGTTGCTCTGTGTGTTTTATGGATGCCCTTCTGCAAATGACTTACAATGTAATTATAAGTGTTATTTCCGGAAAGGCCAGGTTGGATGGGACTTGGAGCAACCTGGTGTAGTGAAGGTGTCCCTGCCTCGAGGCAAGGGGCTGGAACTGAATGAGCCTTAAGGTCCCTCCCAGCCCTAAACATTCAATGATTCTATGATTTACAAGCAAGAATCTAGTCCAATAACACTGAAAGAGTGAACTCTACTGTTTGCTATGTATATATTTAATTTGAGATGGGAATATAGCATTACACTTGGGAAAATGATACAAAGAACTTTTCAAATCAAGCTGCAGTTCTGTATTAAGAACTCAGTGTATATACTGTGGTCCAGAAAAATGATGCAGTTTTTGTCTAATCTCTTCTGCAGTTGATCACCGTATCTGAATTGCAAAGACATAAACCTTCACAAGAAATAACTTCTTAATACTTGGAAATTCTGATTGTTTCTTAGAGTGTTTTTTTTTTTGGGGTGGGGAAGTTCTAATTAGGACTACTAATTTTAAGGTCCCAGTATCTCATTAACTAATTCATTCTCCAGAGGGGAGGACCAGTGGGAACACAAAGACAAAAGACTTGCCAAATTAATAGGATAGAAATGAGAAGAAAGTGCTCAAAACTCCTGAGTCCTAGTCCTAGCTACTGCTGCCTTTCATGTTGCTTCACTTTTAGTCGCATGACCAGGACTTTTCATGGCACGCTTCTAATACAATGGGGAAGGATGTGTAAAACAAACATCAGTTAGGAACAGCTACAAACTGAAAAATAAACCATCTAATACAATTTATTAGGCCTTTGGATGTCCAGCAGGAAGTAGGTAAACAGACAGTAAGGTTTTAAATAGCACGTAATATCATCTGGGTCTTCTGTCACCGCTGCAAACCACCATTATTCATATACTGTTAATGAGTATAATTTATGATAAGGCACAATGACACAGCACGAGGGATTCTCGCCTAAAGCACCAACAAGCCTTGTGATGCTTGTGTAACAAGGTAATTGTTGTGCAGCTCATACAGAGTTTGTGATGATAAATCCTAATCTGCTATGATTGTCCTGTGTTATGAAAGTACAAAGCTGAATTGAAATGATGAACCAGCAAGACATTTTGATTACAAGATTTCTGTGGGTTTTTTTTCCTGGTGTGCTTTCCATTACTTCTTTCAACAAGAAAGCAACAAGATACTGGAAAATCTAATCCCAGTAATAATCAGTTATATTTTATCTGTGCTTTAAATTGTTTAGTATGTAGTATTACACTTCTAATATGGAAATAAATCTGGGAAACAGAGGGGTTTTTCACTGGCCTATTTTTAGGTCTTCCCTTGTGCTCATTCTCAGCCCTGTGAGATATGAACTAGAACAAACCTGTGAGTAGCATCAGTGTTTTAAAACTAACCCAGAAATCCCTGTCTGTAGGTAGACATGCAAAATAGGAGTTATAATTACCAAGTCCATAATGAGCCATTACTACAGTCTAGCTTGACTGTTACCTCTCATAACTATATAAAATTTACTAGAAGCTGAATGAAGCATAACACAATTCTTAGGGACTGCAGATAATAGTAACCAGACTGTCTCAATTTTCCTTGTGTACATCCCACCTAATTTAGGCACTACATTGAACTCCCTTAAATTAAGACTGCAATGACTGTCTTTACAGGCATTGGAGAAGGGTGATTCAGCCCATGTTAGATCTCAGTCCTCTTGTGGAACAAGATCCTTCTGAAGGATCAAAGGATAGCTCAGGCTGGGAGGGAGCTCAGGAGGTCTCTAGCCCCATCTCCTCCTCAAAGACTGGTCAACCCTGAATTCAAACCAGGTTGCTCATAAAGAGACTTGAAAGCCTCTGAGGGGGGAGACAGGGCCAAAAGCCTTGCTGAAGACAAGGGAAGCGGCAACCAGTGCTATCTCTCCTCTTCCAGAGATCCATCATTTTTTGTATAGAAGGCAATCATTTGGGTCATCTGTGAGTTACGGTGGGCAAATCTCTACTGACCTGATCACTTCTTCCTTTGTGTACAGTGAAATGTGTTCCAGGAGGAATCACCTCCATGGTTTTCCCAGGTGAGGGTAAGGTTGACCAGTTTGTGATTCCCTGCATTGTCTCTTCATTCTTTCTTTGAAGTTGTGCTCAGCATTTGCCTTGGGTTGTTTGTAGTAAAAAATAAGATGGTGAGGCTTCTATCTCAAGGTATCTTGGTTAAATATCAAGTATTTTAATTCTCTTACTTCCCAAAAATTAACTTAACTTTTGAAGTATTTTACCACAGTAAACTTTCCAGCTTCCACTTTTATAAATGGATTTGTTCTTTAGGCATTTGTCAAGTAGAACATCCCCAAAATAGGTATCATTATTAATGCACTTCAACGAAATCATCAGTTCACCTTTCAACCTTCTTTTTAATAAGCTGAATAAGCTACGCAGGACCTTGAAAATAAAGGCAGGAAGTATGAAATTGATATATAAATGGGTGTTTTGACATTCTGTAGCCATGTCTTAATCCTATTTCCAATGACTTTCAATATGTATTATTTGTAAAATTATTAAAATTTATTCTTTAGTTATGCTGACTTTGCTTTAATGGCATGAAAAGCATCCCAGATTACCATTTCTATTAATTGGCTTTAATCAAGAATTCCTACCAGCCAGATAATGATAAAACTGCATCAATGTCACTGTCACATGCTGCATTTTAAGTGATGATGCATTTATCTCTGGTTTTGTATTATTAATACCATATATTTATGTTAAAAATATCTGTAAGGTCCCAGTAGAGATAAGAGGTCTAAGATACTTAGATGTAATAGTAAGATCCTATGCACAAAAACCTCCTAGTCTAAATAGAAAAATAAGACAAAAGTTGGGGAAAAAATCCATTTCTGTCTTCATTTTTAATTGGAGAAATAAACCCAAAACACCTCATAGAGACAGTAAATAGTATGACTAAGATAATGTAGGTAGTGTCTTCTCTCACTAGTGTCTTTGTCCAAAACCAATCTGTTCTTTTCACTGAAATTACAAATGTGGGAATTTAACAGATAATCTCATTGTGCATTCAGAAGTGCTTTAATGCATAGGAAAAAAATACCCAGTCAGTTCTCACCCTGTGTATTTGTAACACTTTGAACAGACTTACAATGAAAATAGGAAAACTGCCTACTTACAGATAAGGGATTGATGACTGGGATTAAACCAGAAAGATCTCGTCGCTGGTCATTTGTAGCACTCCTTAGTCAGACTAATGACTTAAAAGGATCTCACCAGAAGAAAATTTAATGTAGGATTTTTATCAGAGGTAAATGCAGCACTTTAGGGAGTAACAATTACAGGCTGATAACAGGGGACTTTGATGTATCACATATTACTGTTACATGATGAAGGGATTAATAATAACAATACCAGGATGCGGTGAGGCAAGCATAAGCTATAAATAACAAATGCGTTAAATTCCAATTAGGTGGGAATATGGATGAAGGTATTCAATAGGCCATAGTGAAATACAATATCTCACTGTCCAGGATTTCAGGGAAGAATCTGCACAACTAGAAATGCTTGATTGTAAGGAAACGGAAACCGTATAAACTTCATTTGCTAAAGATAATAGTGGAACAGTTGCATTGTTAAAGAAATGCTTGTGGGGAACTCCTAAAAATCTATATGATATCCGGCTAATATTCAGTATATTATCTAATACAGTTAAGCATCTTAAATGATACTTCGTAGCCCTGGAAGGGAAAATCAGCATGTGGTTTCGCTTAGAATCTCATAGGAACTTTGGCAGAAACTCATCTTCACTGAAAGATTAAACCCATTTGTTGTAATACTTCAGTTATCATAGAGTATTAATGCCCATGAATATTACTGAGTCATTCATTGTGCTTGTGCTAGATTAGACACAAAATCAGTGCTCTTTTCCCTCAACCACTTTCCAGAAA
>NW_009914970.1:65695-80423 GCF_000696875.1 Nestor notabilis | reverse complement strand
CCCTGCTGAAGCTGATGGCACAGGTCAACTGTCATTGCGTTCAGATCATGTTCTGAACAATTCTAGTGACTATATGTAACAGAAGGCCTGGTTGCAGATGTGTTACATATGTCTACTTATTACTTAGAATTAAATACACAAGTGGATTTGTCTCATGTTCTGCTTCCATTGTGAGAGATGAGTGGTGATGAACCACTGCAAAAAGCTGCCAGGAGAGAGTATCCATGATGCTCATGCAGTATAAGCTGGTGTCTGACTTGACAGCAGTAAAAACTTTGGCCAAACTGACTAACCTGCTATAAGAAGATAGATAGAAAGCAAACAGAACCCAAAGAAAATTTGTTTGGGAGACTGTTCTATAGCATCCCATTTCAAGAAAACCATATTATGAAATGTTCCACCCCAATGCAGAGCAGACTGTGACAATATGTCGTGGCATATCTTGTGTGTCAATTGTTATCTCCTCTGGGAATTAGAGCAAAAAAGGAAGTGTTTTGCGTGCCATCTGTTTAGCGTGATCCTAGGCTTGTTGCATATATCAACCATATGACCAGTTCATGTATGTGCCAGAAGAGATCACTCTTCTCTAATGCTCATTTCATTGTGCTTTAAAAGCATAGTCTCCGCAGCCTTCCTTTCACAAATAAGTTTCTTGAAGGAACTTGCATATCTCTAGATCTTATACTCAACCACTTTGGCCACTGAATTCGCACCTCTAAATATGTACCAGTAAAGCAATCTTCTTCCACTGGAATGTGTTTCACCTTGCTAAACTAACAACTGCAAATGTGATTAACTTTCCCCTTGGGGTCATTTATTATGAATGGCTCATGTAGTGACTTCATAGAGCATCCTTCTAGGGCGGTGTGAAGGGTTTTACAAATTGGATTCTTGCTTGGTTGATGCCTCTTGTCATTACCTGTGTGAAGCTGCATGGCTGGCTCCTGCAGACTCATATTTTGAGAAACTGCTCTAATAGCTCAAAAAACATGAACAGCCAAACCCCACCAAAAATATAAATCATAAAACCCACTCCAAAACCTTCATCAGACAAAAACCTTCATCAAACAGAAGTTTCTAGACTATCAGCTAGTTTCAAAACAACCTCCCTATCCACTGAAATTTATAAAAGGATAAGATGATGTAACCAAAAAATTAAAGAAAATGATGTAATTTAGTCACTATAAAAGTGTGTTGGTTTAGGATTGCTGCTTAAAATGTTTTCTAACACAGGACACTAATTCGGGAAACATGACTGCCGAAAGAAAATAGTGTACTTTATGGGAAAACACGCAGATGCAATTACACTTCTGTCTCTTAAGACATCACAATAGACAAGAAACGTGGATGCCTGCAAAACCAGACACAAGTTCATTGAATTCCTCCCTACTCCTAATCAGGTGTCTTTGAGTCTGATGAAAGTGATGAGTCCACTGTGATAAGGCAAACCCTGAGAATCAATACAGTGAGCATCTATGTTTTCCTGTTTATTTTTCCCCCCCTTTTAACTTTTGAGTCATTATCTTCACAAATACAACTTTTGTTGGAATACTTTTTGTCATTCATAAAAACTTTCTATCTTGTATTCAAATGTGCTGAAGGAGACTTACATAGAAGCAGTCGGCAGTGGTGCAGCAAGCCCGACTGTGGCAAATAGGGAAGGCAAAAACTTCATATAAAGTGTATTCTAAAGGTTCTCTTCAGGCACATGTTATAGTAGATGTTTGAACCATTTCCTCAGGATATCAGACCTCTGGATGCTTGAATCTTTGAGGCAGTAATGAATAAAACACCACTGCCAATGCCTGTGGCCTTCGTTCCGAAATAAATCATTCTCTAATTGAGTGGAATGAAAATTATATCAATGCTGGGGGAAAAATGCAAAAATATTAAAGCTACCTCTCTAACCCCACTGATGTTTGTATTCACAACACAAGAACAAATTATTTTCCCCTGTTATTTTAATTGTAAATCTGAAAAATTATATTAATTGGAGTAAATTAAGAGCATAATGAATGTCTTTCCAGTTCCTTATGACCTTACGTTGTCTTTCTTTACATTTCTTAGAAACATCTTTATAATAGCACTAAAAGCTCTTTAGTAGCAGCAAACAGAAACTTTCATGTTGTTAAAATAGACTAAAGGTACATTGCAAATAACATGCTTAATAACCTAATTTAATCTTTTTGAAAACAGAGTGTAATACATGATGGTGGATTGGGAGGAATGCTGAATTAAAGGCACTTTAACGAACTCATAGGAGCTGTCTTGTTGTGAGTGACTGTGGTGTAAATATAGGATTATGTTAAATCAGCACAGAAGCTAAGGCAGTCTGTGCAGAGCAGTGGTACCTTTAACAATTACCCAATGTAATGTGAAGTAAGTGCACTCCAAAAGTATGTGTAGTGAATGTTAGAAATATGTAAGAATTTTACTCAGCATGAAATAAGGAAGGATAAAGTATATCCCACTGATTTCAGACCTCAGTAGAAGTCTAAAGTAGATGAGGCTTCCCCTCAACACAGATTTTAATTTTTTCCCAAGAATCTACATCAAACACAGGCTTCCAAGACCCAAGATGAACTTAAGTAGGTTGGTTAGAGACGCTTTGCAATGCAAAATCAACCTTCCTTCTGGGCTGCTGGCATCTCTTTTCTTGCAAAAGGGATCTTTCTAGTTAGAAAATTCTAACTATAAATAAATCACAGTCTCTTGAAATCTCTTGTGCGTGAATAGCTTTGTAGTTATTTTGCCACCCCTGTTTTTATAGCCTGATTTACTTCTGTATTTCTGCAAGAAGAGATAAGGGAGGTCCAAAAAAAATAAAGATTTTTCTCTGGTTTTTATAATTCTTTAAGATAGTTGTTGGAAAACAATCATGTCATGAAAGAAAAAACTAAACAAATAGAATGCAAACCAAGCCCAAAGTAGACAGTTGCCTCTATCTCCTTACACTCCCAAATTTACCAGTAATTTAAGTCACCCTAAGAAAATGTTATCTTCTGGAGAGACCCTGCTACCTGAAAAGTCATTTGCTACAAAGTCAGTGCTGATACGTACAGTTAGTTTGCTTTATATGACCCAATATTCTGGCTTTTCTAGAACAATTCAATGTATTTCCATCTGAAAATACCAACAAGCAGTTGTAAATGTGGTTACTGAATGTTATCGTGTCTTATTATAATTGGTGAGTGGTTTAAGTGGAAGCAGGTGAAGTAAAAATAATGGAGTGAGATAAAGAGCATTTAGTGGCAGTGAGGAATGAAAACATTAGAGGAGAGATGAAGAAGTAATATAATAGTGTCTTGGGAGACGATTATTGGAGTGTCAGACTTCTGTAAATCAACACACCAATATATGAAGATTATCACCATCTCAGTATCTTATTGTTGAAATATTGCCCAAGATCTTGATAGAATTTTTCTGATTTCATCCTTGGGAAAGGAAAACTTTGTAGCCTGGAGGATTTTTACTTAATAAAAGGTCTTGTTTAATAAGACATATTCCAGTGATGCCAAATTCTCATGCAATAATAGATGCACTTTATCAACTGTTTATATGATCTGTGTTAGAAAATTGTTCATTCTCCATTAAGTACCACAGGTGGCATTAAGCTGGGTCTCAGAGATGCTCAGGTGTGCCTTTGCTGGCTGCTCTGTCTGGAATATGGAAGCAAAAAAGCTAATCAAGCCTAAAAACTAAGCATGGCAACAATCAAGAAAGTATTTGGCCTACTCTAAATTTCCTTTTCTTAGCAGTATAGCTATATAGTACGTTCAGGGGAGGAGAAGACCCATGCACAAATAATCAATATTTGGCATCATGGATGTGATGGATTATTTGCTAACATTTCAGTCCCGTAGTTTGATAAAGCCCATTAGGTGTCATTATTTGCTTTCTGCAAGAAAACATAGAAATAAAGCAGAGTTTCTGTAACACTTACAGAAACCTGACACGGAAGTTCAAATACTGTTGATACACACAGAACTGAAAGTAGAAGTCAGAAAATGTGCTTAAAAAAAGATCTTTTCCCAAAGCCAAGTGCTTTTGGAAATCAAAACTTTCAGGAATCAAACTATTGTGTTTTACTTCAGTCAGTCTGTATTCCCTATATTTTTCCTTAGACTCCCAATGGGAATTGGTTTTGATTCCATTTTTCAGCACCTGTGCAAACCCCAGCAGAACATGTCACTTGATCAGATATATTGGACAGTTTATATGAAGAATCAACGGGAGGAAAAACTGAACTGGAAAACAATGTGCCAGCTGATTCAGGGACTGGCGAGCTCACCTTCAGTTGACTCCTTCATTTAAAGTCCTCACTTCACATTCCTTTTCTCTCATCCATTTTCCTCACATCCTTTTTCTCTCCTGTTAGACAACCAGCTTAATCTTCCTCAGCTTCAATTCTCCATCTGTGAAATAAGTATGGTAATATTTCTCTATCTCAAAAGGGTCTAAAAAAGCCCTAATTACAAGAAATTTCAGATGCTGCAGCAATGGATGACAAAACCATGGGTGTGATGGAACTGCTTCATCTTAAGTGCTTTAAGTCTGTGCCTGTGTTCTTGTGGTTTTCGTGGGAGATGTGGTTTCTTTTGATATGAGTATATAACCTCTGATAATTCTCACAGGATTTAGGAGCATTCAGCAGGGGAAGAATACAATGACAGACAAAAACCCTGCTGCAGCTACTTGAAACCTTCATTTTACATAGCAGTAGTTTGCTTTTTACTTTGCCTCCAATAAACTGTACATCATAAACTATTTCTTTACCATTGCTTTGGTGTTTACTGGAGCCTAATTTGATGCTGAATTCTCTATTCTTCTGTACATGGACTTCCACAAGATCTTTATTCAGCTGATGATTGCTGCCAGTATCGTGCCTCCATTTGCAGTGATGAAAAGGCCTGAAGTTATTCTAAATGCTTTGCTGTTGTCAAGGTGATAAAACACCAGCTCGGAAATTAATGATATTCTCTCTTGGTGCATGTGTGTGAGAGAGGGTGTGAGTGTGGGTGCTCATCTACGTGGGCTTTGTAGTCGAAAGGCTTCACATACACCTAATTGTACAGGAGACAATCTTACTCTGTCATGATGTCTCAAAGTTTTAGGTAGTTTCTATCAGAATAAGCCCAGCCTTAAAGCAGCTTCACTGCCCTGGTGAATGCTCCTGAGTACCCACAGAATTGCTTCTCACATTAATACCTGCGTTCACAATGGTACATGCCTTTTTAAAACACATGCCGTGGCCTTCATGCCCTCCATACGTAACACAAGCCTTGTCTGATTGCAAGCAGAACACTGACCAGCTCCAGAGTTAAAGAGAGCAGCACTTGCGTGAAGGCAAACAAGGGAACTCATATTTTATGAAGGTTTACGGTTCTGCTTTTAGGATCCTACTAATTCGGTGCCACAAGATGTCAGTGCAGTTTAAGCAACAGCAGAGCGCGCTTGGAGTGTGAACTGCATTCAAAATGGGCAAAGGAAAAGAAAGAACATCCACAGTTAATTATAAGACCTGTTCTCAAAGAAATATGTCTACAAAGTGTACACGTTGTTTTTCTTTTTCCATTTTTCACTTACTACTGGATCACACTCTCTATAATTACAATTATAATGAAAATAAATGTAAAGACTCCAAAAAGGAGCTATTTTACATCCATGTCTGCATTTAACTTTCCTTCTAATTCAACAGCTAATGAAAAAGCTGCATCTCAATACGTTTCATTGCTCAGCAGAGCAGGGTTTTCTTTTCAGCAAATGGTTGAATTTTGTTGATATTTTCCCAAGCTTTGCTTTGCTTTGGCTTAGTAAAAGAAAAGGGAGGTGGAGGAGTCAAAAAAAGACAAAACCAGCTCACTTGTGGTAATGACACAACCACCTCACTTGTAACGGGAGCTAATACTTTTCCGTTACAATGGCCACATATAACGGGTAGTTAATCAACAAGAAAATTCATTAGCTGAATGTCACCATGAACCTATGTAACTGTAGCAATTGAACAATGGACAACAGTTTGAGCTTTAATTCAGCAGTGAGTTCCCCTCATAAGGCTGCTTTCTTCTTTATGAAACTGGTCACAGAGTTAATGGCATGATAAATGAGTGTTTGAGCTTAGTAAGCTTCCTTGATTACAAGGACAGCGGTTATTCCAGCGTAAGTGCCAGTAAATATCTCATATTGGGTGTTTGAATACTGTGTGCTTTCACAGCACTGGAACCATCACTCAGAAAACAGGCAGGAGCAATCTCCCATCCCACAGGCAACATTTGCCTGGTCTGATCTTTTGGGCTATATGTTTTGCTGCTGTAAATTAGCTTTTTTTGCATAATGCCCAAAGCAGTTCAGTGGTTCACGTGGCTTAGTCCATGTTCATGTGAGCTCTAGAAGTGATTAAAATACTTGCACCTCTCTCTTGGAGAGTTTGGGAACTCTATAAATAGTCTTCTCTTTTTCAGATTGAAAACACACCTGCAGGTTTCAGAGCCACTTTACGGACAGCACACGTGGCCTGGCACAGCTCTGAAACATGAATACAAATCTCTGCCCCAGAAGATCACTAAGGGTAGAGATGGTGTGTGTGAAATAACACCATTTGAATGCGCATGTTGGAAGCTAAAGGGGGACCCTAAGAAAAAGGATTGATTGAAGGTGCTTTTGGCTGCCCGTCGCCTGCACAGCCTGCTTGGGTTTATAAGGGGTGTTTTTCTGTGTTCAGGCAGCTGCAGTGCTCTCTACCCATGCCCAGCTTGCTGAAGTCTGAACCCTGGAATCATAGAATCATAGAATAGTTTGGGTTGGAAAGGACCTTGAGATAATCGAGTTCCAACCCCTGCCATGGGCAGGGACACCTTCCACTATACCAGGTTGCTCCAAGCCCTGTCCAATACACTCTGAGCTACCACTGCTGTTCTCCTGGGGATGAGACGATCATGAAACACCTTCCAACCAGATCAGTGAGCATCAAATACCACTTCCCATCATTTCCGAAACTGGAACCCATCCTAATGATAGGGTGTAACTATTCCCTTGGAAAGCCAGGATTTGGCCTGTACTCAACACCCTGCTTCACCCCTCACACCCACAGTATCGCTTCTATACAAAAGAAGAAAGAGCATGAGGGAAATAACTGTAGGGCAAGAACTGAGCTCTTGCTCTGTATCTCATTCAGCATCAGCCAAGCATCACACAACAGCGACAGCTGGCCTCAAAATGCTACCAAATATTTCTTCCCTTCTCTCTTCCATTACATTTTTTGCCCAGATAATAAATGAAGAAGTAATTTGTTTACAAGCCACTTTCTCTTTTGCTCTGCTGGGTGCTTCAGATGTCAGCGTGATAGAAGAGCAGGGGATTTGCAGTACGTCTTTGTGCCTTGGCCAAAGGCTCTGCTGCACAATCCATTATCGCTGGGGACATTTACATGAAAACAGGGCATCCAGCGGTTGCTTTCATAGGTTCATAGCTGTCCATGTAGAGAAATAGCCACAGTCTCAGCAGTAATAACCTCTTGTGTTGTAACCTCTGCCTTCCTCCATCTGCAAAGTAGGTAGGTGGGATTTTTTGGAAGGTTATTTTGGGCTTGAAACACGTATCATGCTGCAGGATGCTTTTTGAGACAGGCAATTTTTGCTTACTGAAATCTGTATGGGAAGTACAAAACCGATCTGGACTACCAGCAACATCAAAGCAGACACTGCCTTTTCTTTGTATCTTACCAAATTTTAAACCAAGATAGCTAGAGGTAGGTAGTCAACTAATTCGATGCAAAGAAAAAAAGAATGTGCAGCGTGTTGTTGAACTTCTCTGTTTTATTAACTTCTGCCTCTGAGGACTCCTGTTATTTATTCTATAGACCACATTAAATTCTTGTCTCTGGTTTGTAATTGCATAAAGCAATTTGAAATACTTGTTTTTCCCTGCCTGGAGCAGTAATTAATTGTACCCAGATGCATAGGGATGGACCTACTTTTAAAGGCCTGTGCCATGAAAATTGCAATCCTAACAGAAAATCAGACTTGTCTTAGTAGAGAAGCCAACAACTCTCCCCCAACCCCAGTGATACTTATAAAAGAATTATTTTCCCTCCATACTCCCAGTGATATATATCATATGTAAGTATCATATATAATACCTGATATTTTCCCTCCATACTCTTTATGAGAACAATACCTTAAGAAGCATCTAACCTGCTTATATTTGGATATGAGGTTCAAATTATCTTGATTTCAGCAGCCAGCATTATCCAGTTCTTTCAATTAAATACCCAGTTATTTCAATTCCATTTCTGCAGTCCAGGATTTCCAAAGCCCTCCCTTTTGCTTTAATTCTGTGTCAAGACTTTAACTTCCAGAATCCATCAAGAAAATGCAGTGAGAGCCCGCCAAAATAGCAGAGTAGTGAATGACTTGGAAGACTCTCCCACCCCAACACTGTATAAATATGTGTAAAATTATGGCAGTTATGGGAATAAGTTTCAGTGGATAGCCTCAAAGGCTATAAATCAGGCTATTTACTTTAAAACCCAGGAGAACCTTCTGCGTTTCCTGATTTTGTCACATTCCCTAAATCAAGGTGAAGGAACACTGTTCATTTCCAATTGAAAATCAATTCATTATTATAAAATGAAGAGGTTGACAGAGATCACGGGTCTGAGAATTCTGACTGAGAGTGTAAGTCTTTATTTGTCTTCATGATGCAAAATTTCTATGTTATTTATAGGAAAACATGCAGAAGACATTTTCCCAGGTGGTTCTCTTAACAAATAATTTTTCCAGTTACCATATATCACACCATTCCTCTCTATATCCAAGTGATTTCTCCTGATTTGTGTAGCATGGAGCTTCACTGTAGAAGGTCACTGGAGAAATTTAACTGCAAGATACCCTTCTTTGCAAATGCCTTGGACAGCTCTCAATAGTTTATTGGTTTAGTGGCTTATTTTCTTTAAACCAAGTGCTGCTGTAATTTATCGGTTTCAAAGGCTACTGTAAATTATTTGCATTGCTCTCAAAATAAGAATTGACAACTTCTGACAATTACCTGCAGGGAGATTGAAACAAATGCCAGCTTTTGGGAATTAACACTCATAAAAATAATTAGTTCCTATTTCTCTGCTACTCGAGAAGCCAGAATCTGTCCCAGATTCTTACAATAACAGCAGGCTAAATTGTATCATGCTGCACAGGATTTGAAGCTTAGAAGAAGCCACCTGATTATTTTTCCTATACTATCACCACAATCTCTGCCTGTTCATGTGGATTCTTATAGGAAAATAGAACTGCTACTGTCAGAAATGACTTTAACTTCAGGAGTAATACAGTGCTCCAAGGATCAGAATAGCAGAGAGTTGTTATACAGACATCTGTTTTATCCTGCAGCAATGTATTACACGTGGCTTAGCCAAACATTCTTATATGCAGAAGTACATAAATACATGTACTTACTAGAGTGAAGTATCATACAGAGATTTATGTGCTGCTCGTCAGCTTTTTTATCTTACCTTTTGTGAGATGATGAATGCTTTTTTTCTGGGATTATGTATAATAGTTCCAAGGGGAAATTTTACAACGACGGGAGAAACCGGCATTCAGGCTTGTTCCTGAGAACTGGTAAAATATTGTGGCATATACATCAGGCAAACTTTGGTGCAATGATGGAGTTTGCTATTTGTGCAGGAATATTTCATCCATGTACATTGTCTGCCTTCCCCAGTGAATAGAATCCCAGGGTATAGTTTATTGCTGGAGATGCAGGCAGTAAACTACTCGCAGTTCACAATGGCTAGGAAGCCTAATTTCTCTCCGTAAGCCATTTTGTCTTTGGAAATACCTTTTCATCAGATAGACCAAAAAGTCACACGGGTGATATTTCACATTGTTTCAGCATTAGCCACAAGGAATTGTGGCTTTTCTGAAAGGGCAGGTAATCCCTGTCATCTTTGCTCATGCTCTAATACACTGCATCTGGCCAGAGGACTTCAAAAGCCAAGTAACTGCTGGCTGAATTGTCCTGAATCTCACCAGTTTCACTTCAGTCCATGAGATAATACAAGAAATCAAACTGATGAGGCATTTGTGGAGCGGCCAAAAGGCCACTCACACAGTTTCACTATTGCTCTCCAAAGAAGGAAAGTTACTAAATGGAGAAAAAAAAGTCTATGGTTCCCTATATACTTTCATAACCCTATTGCACTGCTGGCCTTGCAGCCAGAAAGCAGTGGTGGGCTGGAAAGTACCTACACACCACCAGTGCATTGCAGATAAGCCAGCTGCATGTTCATCAGAATTGAGCAAGGTTTGTTACGTATTCCAGTGTTAGCAGGCTGAGAAATTCTGGAGTAAATGTGTCTTGTCAGAACTTTTCTCCATCATCAACTTTTTATAAAACATAACCTAAGGAGTGTTGTGATTAGTAAAAAGAAAAAGGACTGGCAACCAACTCACCGGCATAAGGCACAGGTGGTGTCACCAGGGTCCATGTCACATTCAGTGATGGTGTGAAGCCCTATAAGCTGCTTCCCTCTGTGGCAAATTCACCTTCTTGAATTTGTATCCTTGTCTTTGAGCTATAAGGTCCCTGGAGTATTAACAAGTGGGCACTATACAGTTCTATCATGCCTTAAAAAACTGAGCTATAATTAGAGTACAGAATATTAAATGCTCCTCATGCATTAGCCTATACAAATAATGTAAATTCAGGCATATATGTAAGTTATACAGTAAAAAACTTTCCAAATAAGGTATACACATGAAGTAATTAATATACACAATATATATACAAATCTATATATGTATTTTCAAAGGCAGAGATATGAAAGCACAATCTTCAGTAACATCTTCACAGTTGTATATTAATTAGAGTGCTTTGGTGTCTGCAAGTTATTTTCCCATTTGCACAGTACTTTATACTGTGATAGTATTTATTATTCTTTACTGGCTCCATAGTGATCTTGCTAATTTATAACTCAAAAAGCAGGTTTTAGCACTGGAATGTTACAGGGCTTTGGTGTTTCTTAGTGCATGGTTGATTTTTCTGTTGTTTTGTTTTTCCCAGTTGGCAACCCTACAAGCTCAGATCAGGATCTGATCAGGAGATGCTAATGAAGCAGTTGTTGTGATTCTGTTATGTTTGTATGCCAATAAAATGAAAGGAAATTTAGTTCCTTGCTAGCATAGCAAAAAAGATACATTTCTTAGTAGTTTTCGTGCTGAAGAAATACAATCATCAGAGCTGGTTAGTGCTGTGTTTCACTAATCTTACAGCTTTTGTGGTTTCTGGAACTCAGTCAAGACCACAAGAAATTATTATTCTTGATTCTGATAGATTTGCTGAGACTTATATTTTTAAAGTCAGAAATGGTCTGGAAGCTCTTCTGTGCGCTGTAACTTGGCTAAACTAATGCTGAATAACTTCTAGGTTTGACCTTGTACATGGCAAAATAATCTAATGGGTTTTAATCAAATAGAGGGTGATAAAAAGATTGAATTTAAAGTTTCATCTACTCTTAATATATTGTTGGGGTGTATTAACAAGTAAGTATAGATGTTAGGAACTTGTTATTAGGTGCACACTATGTAGATCAATTTTCCATCAATAATTCAAGATATAATTTAGAAGTATAATGATATTCAGTACATTACTATTCTTTGTTGCTTGGGTTCAAAAAATACCTTAAGATTTACAGCAAGATATTTTTACTTATTTATTTGGAAGACTATAAATTTATCTTGAAAACTACAATTCTTTGTGAGTTAAATTAGAATCCCTTTGTATAGTTTGAACATAGATCCTATTTCAGTAGATAATAGGAACATGAGATCTTGTAATGTACAGTGTCAAATATTGGGTAGAATCAGTGAGGCACTGAAAGTCTCTTATATTTGCAGTGAAGTAAAGAAAAATCCTTTCCTACCTGAGGCAGAGATATATCTCTCTCCTGTTCCTCGCTATGACCTATGGTGTTCAGATAACCTGTGTCTATCTGGTTTGGTTTCTTCGACTTCCTGCATCACATCACTAAACCACCAACACAAAATTAAGAACTTTCTGGCACAGACTCTGCCAGAAAGGGACCATCTTGCCTTTTTATTTGATTCATCCATTCTTTTTCAGTTGCTTTTCCCCCTCCCTCTCTATTGTGTCCCTTCCCTTGTCAAGCAGCTAGTCTTCATTATTGTGGCATAATTTGTTCAAGGGGAGAAGAAGGAGGAGTGTTCTGCTCCACAGATTGCCAGGCTGAGGCTGACTCTGTTTTCTTGTGATAAGGAGTTACACTCTCTGTATTCCTCCACTAAGCCATTTCTGATTCAGACTTGTGCCCTGTCTTCCATCTGTCTAGATGGCTCACAAAGGAAGGAGTGAATTCTTGGTACCTCAGCACTGGAGATTAAAACAGCCACACTGAAATGGGTTTGAACCTTTTTTAATTGAGAACCAGTGGAGCATGTGCAAAATACTCTATGTTTCGCTTCTGTGTTATGTGTTGCACACTCTGCAGTTTGTATGCAATGTTCAAAGTCAAAATCCAGTACTGAAGTTCAGTTTTGCCACCTGAAATGTAGTTACAAAAAGGCAGAGAGACTGGTCCTTGCAGCCGTTATTCAGAGGTGGGCGAGCAGGAGATGAAATTACTCTACTAGTTTGACTTATAGTTGGATCATCCAGTGAGAACTTCTGAGAGACGTTAAGAAAACTCAGAGTTCGACTCATAGTTGCTAATTTCTACAGTTCTTTGGCTTAACAAGCTAATTACCTGCTTTTTCCCCCTTGTCTGTTGAAAACATCTGCCTGGAGATACGTCAGCATTAAGAGTAAGCAAATAAAACAAGTGCCTTCCCATTTAATCTCTCTACTCAGTCATAGAATCATAGAATGGTTTGGGTTGGAAAGGAACTTAAGATCATCCAGTTCCAACCTCCCTGCCATGCCAGTTCCAACCTCCTCACACTAGACCATGTTGCCCAAGGCTCTGTCCAACCTGGCCTTGAACACTGCCAGGGATGGAGCATTTCCCACTTCTTTGGGCAACCTGTGCCAGTCCCTCACCACCCTCACAGTAAAGAACTTCTTCCTTATATCTAACCCACCATCCTAAAAGGTGAGAGGCTTCTGAGTTTAGAAGTATTTTCTTCCCCAAAAAATGTTAAATTTTGAAAGATTCTCTTGGGGTCCTTTTTCTCCTAAGAACAAACATCCTTCAGCTGCTTTTAGCTTTCAAGATGCAACAATTTCTTAATAAATTTCTTCAGAACTGCTACAGTCAAAAGCGTTTGGACGTGAATTAGAAGAGAGAAAGAAAGAGGAGAAAAATACAAAACTCAGAGATTTCTCTCTGGGTTCTCTTTATGACAGCGAAAGTTCACAGATTAAAAAGATTACATGAATGATATGAAAAGTTTCTACACAAAGGTAATGTACTGATAGTATGAAAGGGATCAGTCTCTATAGGAAATTAGCTCCTATCCTGAAATAATGTTGATTAAATCCTTTCTTTTCATCTAGTCTTGGTCTCTTTGTACAAGTTCTCAAGGGAACGAACATCTATCCTGCTGAGGTATTTAATCAACCTCAAAAGCAATTTTATTGCTCTGTGTACTTTTTAATACTATAAGCTTGATCCTTTAAATAATAATAAGTCAGTGACACACTAAATACTGAACATCTTGAAATGAGTATGGCTGACAGCTGTAACTGTGGCAAATCCAGTATTTCCCACGTGCTTCGTGGTAAGCTATCGCTCTGATTTTCAATTCCAAGTATAGTACCAACCTATTCATGGAATCTGGCTGAAGCAACAGAGCATGATATGATTTCTGTCTACCTTGCCACCTTGCCTGAAACACAAGGCAATTCCTTGTGGTAGACCCCAAACCTGAGGCAGATGTGTGAGATTTGTTACTCTTGGGTAAGGTGGAGAGCACTGGCATTCTGTAAGAGCTAAATCTACTGTAAAGGGCCACTCAAATCTCTTCTAAATGTGTCTGTCATCTTTTACTGAGTTGTCTTTGACACCCCATTTCTGCAAGACTGGCAATCTGGCTTGACTTCTAAAAGCTGACCAGCAAATATCTGGAGATATTGATAGAGTTCCTATTATTTTCCTCTTTCTCAGGTCTTTTGGGATCTCAGACTTCATGTTTAGTTTTTCAAAACAGAAGGAAGATATGTTTTCCTGCAGATATTAAGAATGCTATAGGTTTCCTCCTCCCCCCAAACTGAAAATCTTAGTATCCTGTAAGAAAAATTGATTTGTTTCAATATTTTCCTGTTATTCATAGAGTCTTTGTTATTAAATACTAGGACACATGACAATCTTTAAAGTATTTTTCTTCATATGAGCCCTGGAAGATATTTAAGAGCTGCTCTACTAACGTGCATAAATGGTACTTAAGGGCATCCCTTTATTTTCTTTTTATAGCTTGAGCTCAGACTCACCTGAATCCATATAATCTACAGTTTAGCTGGAGTCTAGAGTGAGCTAAACCACAGGAGAACCTGCTCCAAGATTTTGCCGGGCACAGAGGTGAGACTGACTGGTCTATAGTTTCCTGGGTCTTCCACCTTCCCCTTCCTGAAAATGGGGGTTACATTTCCCTTCTTCCAGTCATTGGGAACTTCACCTGACTGCCATGACCTTCAAATATGATGGACAGTGGCCGAGCAACTTCATTCGCCAGCCCCTTCAGGACCCGTGGATGGATTTCATCAGGTCCCATGGACTTGT
>NW_009914970.1:40281-65415 GCF_000696875.1 Nestor notabilis | reverse complement strand
TCTAACTGGGCCTTAGCTTTCCTGACCTGGTCCCTGGCTTCCCAGACAACATTCCTGTAATCTCCCCAGGTTGCCTGTACTTACTTCCACCGTCTGTAAGCTTCTTTTTTCCCTCTAAGTTTCCTCAGCAGCTCCTTATCCATCCATGGAGGTCTCCTGGCCCTCCTGCCGCACTTCCTTTTAGTCAGGATGCAACGTTCCTGAGCCTGTAGCAGGTGATCCTTGGATATCAACCAGCAGTCTTGGGCCCCCCTGCCCTCTAGGACTATATCCCCTGGAACCTTCCTAAGCAGGTTCCTGAAGAGGCCAAAGTCTGCTCTCTTGAAGTCCAGGGCAGTGAGCTTGCTGCACGCCTTTCTCACTGTCCTGAGGATCCCAAACTCGACCATCTCATGGCCACTACAGCCAAGGCTGCCCTGGAGCGTCACATTCCCCACCAGCCCCTCCCTGTTGGTGAGCACGAGGTCAAGCTGGCACCTCTTCTTGTTGGTTCCTCTATTACTTGCAAGATGAAGTTGTCTTCCACACAATTTAGGAACCTCCTGGATTGCTTGTGCCGGGCTGTCCCGTCCCTCCAACAGATATCAGGATGGTTGAAGTCCCCCATGAGGACAAGGGCCTGCGAACGTGAGGCTGCTCCTATCTGTCTGTAGAGCGCTTCATCCACAGAGTCCTCCTGGTCAGGCGGTCTGTAGCACATCCCCACTGTAATGTCCCCCATCGCTGTTCTGCCTTTGACATTTATACAGTTTATGGGAAGCCCTTGGAGAACCACATTGTAAATGAAGTGTGTATGATAAATTCTAATGGCCCATGCTGGGAGAGCTCATGGTTTGTGGTTTTTGGGCTGTTTATGCCATATTAGTGGAAATGGCCTGTTACCTGACTCTGAAGGACTTGATTTTCAGTTACATTACTATTCCTTAAAGCCATTTTGAATAACTTTTTTTCTCTTTGCCTCCTCCACTTAAGATCTTCTCTTAGTGTTTCACATACTGAGTTGTACAATCTAGAACTTGGAGGATCAAAGAGTCTAAGAAAGAACAATATGAAACACTGTTCTGCTAGCAAGGGGCCTGAACCCTCTGTGTTCTCATGTGATACTGGTTCAGAGAACTCTCTATTGACTCTGAGCAGAGCTGTACGGTGGGAGAAGAGCTCAAGCCTTTCTGAGAGACAAACTGTATTCATTTAGTGCTGTAGGTCTATTGTGAGAACAAGTGACATGTTTTTTCTATGCACCGCATCATACAAGTGTTTTGCTATAGTTCACTGCGTTGACTGTTTGTAGTTATTGACTCGGTTTCAAGTATTGTTCATATCTGACTACGTTTTTTGCAGAGTAGTGCCATGTTATTGGGACTGTTCTTTTTGGAACGTTTGTGAATCATTATTTCATTGTTCTTGCTGATGCATGTCATTAAGTGGTTCTCAGAAGTAGAATCTCTTGTTGAGACCAGTTAGTGGTAATAGGCTTTGCCTTGAGGTTCCTGGTGTTCAGGAACTTCAGAATTACTCCATGTGGAGAATAGTAATGAAATTCTTTTTGCAACACTGTGATGAGCCTGGAATTATTGAGCAAATGGAAAGAATGGAAAGTAACATTTCTTCCATGAAGGGGTTGTCAAGCATTGGAACAGGCTGCCCAGGGAAGTAGTGGAGTCACCATCCCTGGAGATATTTAAAAGACATGTAGATTTGGCACTTCGTGACATAGTTCAGCGGTGGACTTGGTAGTAGTAGGTTAGTGGTTGGACTTGATGACTTAAAGGTCTTTTCCAATCTAGATCATTTCCAATCTAGATCATTCTGATTCTAATGGACTCAAGTATGTGATTTAATGCATCCTTTCAAAAGGACTGGAGTTAAGGACCATGTGGAGAATGTCATAGATGGATCTCCGTAACGTCAATGAAGCTTGTGAGAAGCTTTAAGAAAAATCTGCTAGAGATGGCAAAGGCTGTAGTTTACATATATCACTGTGAAATGGTGAGAAACAGTATCACAGTTTGAAACAGTGCATGTACCTGCTCTAGATTAATGTTTGTAGAGATGGGAAAGCCTAATAACACATTAGGAGATAAGTTTGCTCGACTTCCAAATTGTTCCACTGTTGTTCAAATAAGCAAGTAACTTAAATAGAAACCTTTTGTTTGGAGCAGAATAGTTTACAGGCAATTTAATCTCAAATAAGAAAGTATGTCTGCGCTGTTATGAATTCCATTAGAAGGGTCTACATTGGGTTTTAGAAACAATATCACAGTAATCCCACTTAAATTGGCAATTAAAGTGTGTTTTTCCTATGGCTGGCTTCAGACACACTGTGCAATTTACTAAGTAATAGGAAAAATGTCGTTTGCTATTTACAAATTTCTATTAGTATATTTTGCCAATTTAAGTTTACAACTACGGGAAAGACCATTAGTGATGTTTTCTTAGAGTACTACAGTCTTGCACATTATTTCTGGAACTGTTCTATACTGTGTCAGAATTACAACACAAATACCTATGCACAGCTTTCCAATATGCTATAAAAAAAACCAGACTGATTTTTGATGGAGCATTGAGTAAATTAGGGAAGACTTGAGAATTACAAAGTTACATCAGCTTACAACTTTAAAGAGGTGATGAGACATGCAGTTTTTCAATGCAGAGAAGTGTCAAGGAGTGTAAAATACATTTCCTGCTCTTAAAAGCATCACTGTGGAAGGATAGTTCTCTGTGAAAACAGCCTTGTGCACCTGAAAGTCATATAACCATTACTTCTGAAATTCACCATTTCTAGGACCCAGATTTTCTGATTGGGGGTTCATGTGTTCCTTACTGCGAGCCCAAAGATGGTAAATCCCGTATTGAATTAACAGAGGATTGCAACATAAAAGCAATGTAATGGTTAAACTTCTTAGGCTATTTCAGAGTAACATGAAGAACAGTTCTGACATGTAGGGACTATGAGTTACCTATTCCAGAAATCAGTGTAATAGCAGTGTTAAAATTGCTACAAAAGAAATCAAATAATGGACACTTTTAGGAACTTGGCTCACAAAAAACACACTGTACAGTAATTTTCTGTTCTCATTGTAGGAGTTAAATCTGAGCCTTCCCTGCAAATCTAACGGAAATGGCATTTCCATGGCTTCGAATGGCTTTTGCTGCAGAGCAATTTAGAGAAAACCTGAGCTGAAAACTCTTGAGTGACCAATTTACGTTATACATGAGCATTTTTTTCACCTTCTGAAGTTTTTTTTTCTTCCCAGGAAACAAACCAACAATTTGTATTACCTCATGGAAAAAGACATTTTTTTTTTTGGTGGATTTTTGGGTATTTGCCAATATTTTATAAAGAAAAAAACCTTTAGCACATTTTGTAAACTCTTTTACTAATATATGAGTACATCAAGAGTAGAGATTTGTAGGGAATATGTGAACTAGATTCTTAAGGAAAGCCAGAAATCAGTCAACTTACACAATCCAATTGCTGTAGTAGTTAATCATAACAGTTATTCGCAGTATCTCATTCTTCAACTTATTCTTCAGCTTATTTATTTGGACTTCAAACTTATTTATTTGGACTGTAGTAAATTATACATAGATTGGATTATAATAAACCCTTAAGTCTTTTTCTGAAGCAGCTAATTTAGGGAGGGGGAATTGAATTCTGTCTTCAGTAAGTGAAATGGTATGAGCAGTACCTGAGGAAGATGCCACACTGAAGTCTCTCCAATGAGGTTTTCATATTGTTCTGTGTAATTGTAACCATGAAACTCCTTAATTGCCTACAGTACAGTAGTGTTTTTCTGTAAGAAATTGGGGGGGCTGTATCTACAGAGTTCATTGTATTACAACGTGCAGGCATGAATATGTTTTTCACAAGGTATATGCCGTTTCACCGTAGCATTGCATGTGTGTCTTTGATTTAACCTGGTGCTGTTTATAAGTCAGGTATATGTCCTGTGACTCCAGTTCGTACTTACTCAGAGCTAAGTGAAAGAGCTGTCACTGCATCCCATGGGGAAGAAATATTTTGGAAGTTCTTGTAGACACCAGAAAGTCATCTCCAAAGACAGAAGCATTAAGCAGTTCATTAGACTTGTGCTGTGCTCACTGAGTGTTGCTCTCTATAATAGCAGGATGCTGAGATATACCACAGGGTATGCTTCGAGCTACGCAGATGTTGAACAGGTTTGTTACTTCCTTGCAGATAGAAAGTGCAGGTGCTAATCAGGCCTGTGGGTTTGAGCAGGATAATGGCTGGCTCGTCTGCTCCAACCTGACAGCTGAATTGTTCAAAGACTTTCAGGCCCTAACAGAGATGTGCATTGCCAAGAGAGCACTCTGGTGCCATTCATCTGCCAATATGCTTGGGGATCATGTTGTTGTTTTCCAAACTGCGCAGAGAGCATAAGAAAATAACAGGTTTGTATTCTAGTCAGGTTCTGCTCGTTACAAAGCAGCACTGAGGGTACTTGGCACTTCAAAAGAGGTGACCCAAAGCAGTTTACCTGTAACTCATGGTATGTTCTTGGCAGATGAGAAGAATAGCAAGTCTCCTAAGCACCACGAGACGGTGAACTCCTGCGAATAGAACAAATTGATTTTGTACTGGAGCAATCCTACTAGGAGGACTGGCTTTGACTGCTCCATTATTTGCTGTGAACTTCTCATTGTGTAGATGTCATAGGCTGTCAGTTTTGAGGTTTCTGTTTTAAATCCAGAAGTCCAGATTCCACTTTCCTCTTCTGCCACGTAGCTCTCTTTTACTCTGTAAATATTTCTGCTGACTTCTTTAACTTTCAGTATCTGAAGGGGGCCTACAAGGATGCTATGCTGGAGGGGGGACTTCATTAGAGACTGTGGTGATAAGACAAGGGGTGATGGGTTCAAACTTAAATAGGGACAGTTCAGGTTAGGTGTAAGGAAGAAGTCCTTTACTGTGAGGGTGGTGAGACGCTCCATCCCTGGCAGTGTTCAAGGCCAGGTTGGACTGAGTCTTGGGTGACATGGTTTAGTGTGAGGTGTCCCTTCCCATGGCAGGGGGGTTGGAACTGAATGATCTTAAGGTCCTTTCCAACCCAAACCATTCTGTGATTCTACGATTCTTGAGACAATGATACCATTCCCCATGATGATTAGGAGTATCAGGATCTGGCTTTTCTTTCTTTGCAAAGACCAGACCGTGTTTGGGTTTGTGCATTCTAGTTTTGGAACTTTCTGATCTCTCAGTTTGCCAATAATAATTCTGAGATATCTAATACCAGAATATCTGAGATATTCTAATATTTAGGGCATGGGACTATGTTTAGCAAAAGCCACTGTTTGCTACTAAAATTCTGCAAGATTCTCAGATGTCTTTGTCAAAGGAAGCTAAGTTAAGTCCAGCCTTGCGATGTCAGGATAACACATATCTGAAGATTTGGCTTAGTGAAGCTAAATATTTTGAGTGAGATTTATCTCAGCCAACTCTTACCATCTAAAATGTGGGTGTCCAGTCAAAGATAAAGGTCTAAAGATATTCAGAGAGAAATTCATACCTGATTTCTTAGAAACCTATCCTGCAGGGCATAACTTACACTGGCCATATTTGTCTTGTTCTTGACTGTGGAAACCTGCTTAATACATAGTATGACCTGAGCGAAATGAATACTGCCAGTTTCCTGCTCCTCCAGCCTCTAAAAGCGTATCAGGTTATCCCGACTTCAAGAGATAACATAATAGCATCTGTCACAGGTGGAGTGTTGGCTGCAAAAACAACAGTTGCAAACCCAGATCTGAAATTGCTGGTTTCTGTAGGCTTTTGTCTCCATGATTCAGACTATCAACAGATTTGGCAGCAATATGTCCTAATTAAAAGTATGTGTTTTCAGATAAAGGATTGTACAGAGGTAGGGAACATGATAGAGAAGAAAAACGTCAAGTGCACAGTAAGAGATGGAATGTTACCAGGACCATCGTGTTCAAGTCAGATGTTTTTCTCACTTGACTATCTTTGTGGCATGTAAAAAATACGAGGCTTCCCTGGGTTAATGCTAATGAAATATTAATTGTAAAACACTGTAATTTGAACCTACCCTCCTGGTCCACAGTGCATTGTATGAAGGGGTATGTGCACTGCTAGTTCTTTATAAATTCAGGCTGAAACCAAACAGTATTAATATTTACCCCATAAAGTGTGAGACCTCACACCAATTTGGGTCAAATGAAGACAGAAACTGAAACCTTCCCTAGGCTAGAAAGATGGATAAACATGAAGTGTTAACACTTCCTCCATTAGGCGACTGGATTTCTCGTACAGCCTAACCTGTTTCAATACTTTCAACGCTTCAGTCTGTATTTTAGTCATCTTCTGTGAGCCAGCAATAAAATCCCTTCCTCACTTCTCCTTTATTCCCTCCCTGTCACTCCATCTTCCTCTCTTTCTCCCTGTTTTCCTCTCTTTAGTTCTCACAGTTGGCAGACCTTTTCTATGGTGTGGAGTATGATGACCATGAGACCTGGCTATCAGATCTGACTGCAGAGCTGACCATTCAGGGCAAAGGGAGTCATATTGTTAAGATGGTGTAAGTTATCATGGCTTTTATTAGCCAAAGAAAGGAGCAGACTGAGTTATATTAAAAAATTATGCTAAAAGACGTGTTCAGCGTCTTTCAGATTATTAAAGAGGGCTCATGGCACTTTATCATCTGTTGAATTTTCATATGTAAAGAATACTAATGTGAGGCTTCCAGTTTTTCACTGCGACTTTTGATGACTTCATCAGGATACTGTCTGTACACCAAGCAAGAGATTTAATTTAGACCTAACAATTTGAGTCCTTAGAGCCAAAAAATGCATGTAACAGACAGGACTTAGGTAAGCCTTAAATGCTACAGTATCTATCTGAAATATTTGGAACAGATGAGGATTCATCAGGCATGGTCTGCCCATAGCAGCTGGTATCTTCTAGACATGTTCAGCGTCTTTCAGATTATTAAAGAGGGCTCATGGCACTTTATCATCTATTGAATTTTCATATGTAAAGAATACTAATGTGAGGCTTCCAGTTTTTCACAGTGACTTTTGTTGACTTCATCAGGATACTGTCTGTACACCAAGCAGGAGATTTAATTTAGACCTAACAATTTGAGTCCTTAGAGCCAAAAAATGCATGTAACAGACAGGACTTAGGTAAGCCTTAAATGCTACAGTATCTGAAATATTTGGAACAGATGAGGATTCATCAGGCATGGTCTGCCCATAGCAGCTGGTATCTTCTTCAAGTTACAAAGGAAAACAACCCCCCTTCCCGTTTCTGCCAACAAACTGTCCCAGAATAGACAGTAGATGTTTTCTGGATCCAGTGTGTCAGCTTGGCCCAGACAGAATGACAGTAGCCAAACACCAGAAGCAGTTGGTTTTCAGTGCCACAAAAGAGTGTGCCTTCACTTGCTGATGTGCTCTAACACAAGCCAGTTTCCAAAGCTGGCAGACATCAGCCTCAAAATACATATATATTAAATTTGGAGGGTGAAAGAAGGAAAGAAATAAGTGTCATAATACTGGTAGGGAGCCTCTGAAGAAAGAGTTGTGCAGATCTTCAAATCTTATATATATCTGATGGAGGCAGCGCAGCTGATTCTGTTTTTCCTGAGACTCTGGAAAGAAGTGACTAATAGGAAAATTGGTAGATTAAAAAGTTCCTTCGCCAAAGAGATGATCACATCCATCTGTTTAGCCCTCCCTTTCTTCATGTACACAGACTAGGTTAAAATGCAGTTTTAAGGCAGATATTGTGATTTTACTTTTAAAATGCTTAGTGGTGAGAAAAGAGTCCACCAGTTTTCCCATAAACCTTTCTAGTGCTTATGTAAGGCTACTACCTCGTGTGGTATATTCCAAATTTCAATTTGTCTTATTTAGAAAAACAAACAAACAAGGAGATACACACTGGAATATTATATTGGGGGTTGGAACTTGATGATCTTAAGGTCCTTTCTAACCCTAAACATTCTATGGCTCTGTGACTCTATATGTATTGTCTGCAGAGCTGAAAACTCTACTAGCACAAATCCTGGCTATGGATAAATTTTGTCAGGAAGTTAAAACTAGGTTTCCAGCTATCAGAGGGGGGATATTTGGCTACTTGTTGTATATCCAAATATCATACTGCTTCCCGAGTGGTCCCTATTGGAACACGGTAACTCAAAATGTACCTCTGCTTTTGGAAAGAGAGCTCTATAGTATAGACACAGCTTTTATTCCCAGGTGTATTTTCTTGATTTATAATATATTTTTTTTTTACTGCAAATCATACTATGACTGTAACTTCATTATTATTTTACTGTCCCAGCAATATTTAAACACTGGTCCATAAAGACAGTACTTTTCCTTAGCTGCTGGTAAAGACATGAAATGGTTTTGCATTAGCCACCAGACAGGGAGTCCCATGAGAAAAAAGCCTAACATATTGACATTTCCCCCAAAATACTTAGTACAGACACTTGCTCTGTTGTTGTCCATTCCTACTCAGGAAAGCACTTATGTGCCAGTTTTGGTTCTGTTGACTTCAAGAAGAAGGAACTGTGCTCAGTCTGAGAGTTCACAGCTGCTCAGTTGTTGATTCCTGGAAAATAACTGAGACATGGAACAAAACAAATGATTTGGAGGAGCCTAAGGGAATAAGAAAAAAAAAAAAAAAAGAAAGAAAACACAACGAGAAATAAAGACAAGGAGAGGACAAACAGTCAGTAAGGATTTGCCAAGGACAAATACTGTAAAAAGATTCCTTTCTGTGACAGGGCAGCAGGTTTTATACATAGGGCAGAAAGAGTAGATGTCATATCTCGGCCACAAGATATGATAGTTGAGTCATTTGGCACTGTTTCATGTGATGTTCTCATGAAGGAATTACAGACAAACCAAGGATTCGATGAGAAAATTAGCTGAGGATCATTTTGGAAAATAAAAGAAAAGGTCTGGAAAATTGTATGTCTGTAGAAAAACTCAGCTGCAGGGGGAGACTGACATTTATGTAAAGGACTTTCATAATGACTGAGAGAATTGTAAAGAGGAAAGGACTTGCCTTACACATAACAGCTCTGAAGTATGGTCCCCTCCTCTTCATCTTCTATGCTCAGTATTAGCCTACAAACTGTGAGGAAACCATATAGAGTCAAAGTAAGTGTGCATTTAAGTGACACTAAGTTTAATTCAGAAGAACTTTAAGTTCTCATAGTACACAAAGGGGTGAATACTAGAGAAGATTCTTCTTATTTAACCATAACCATCTAACAATGGGTTCTGACTAGATAGTTTTTCTGACTTTGCTTGGCATCATATTCATATAATTGAACTTGACCCTTGAGCTAGGACCAGGGCACATCGCCTGTTTCTGGAGCTGTACAAATTGCTCATTACTGCTTCTGACTTGGAAACTCTAGCAGTTCTGAAGCCAAAATTAAGTAGTGTAATAGGCAATCAGAATTCAGGCTGCTTAGCATTCAGAAACTTGAGCCTTACTGTAAGGAAATAGGACAAAGGCATTTTGGGGCTTTTGGGAACCAGTCCCATAGGACTCAAGTAGAGCTAGTAAATATTACCATTGGCGATTCTTAAAAAGGAAGCAATTTCTGAAGACAGATCTGGAAAAAGTCCCCACTACATCAGGAAAGCAAAAGGACTCTAAATGTAGGAAATACCATAGAAAGAAGATCAAAGGTTGAGTCAGAAAGCATGCTAAGAGAGCACTGCAGTAATCATCTGTATTTTCAAAGCACCACTAAAAATACTAATAGAGTAAAATAGCAAATAAAATTCTGCATGAAAATTGTGGTAAAACTGGAATATCATTAGTGATTATTAGTGTTTTTTTTTTAGTCCTCTGTCCAAAATATGTTGGTTTTTACTTACAAAGACTCTTTAAGCCACGTAATGCCCAAAGGTATGTTTGTTACCAGGTGTGTGCGCATCTAAAAGAATAAAAATCTTCTTTAGAAAAGAAGTGAATAGAGTATGTATTTAATCAGGGAAAACAGCCTGAAATATTTAATATCTTATTGAAAACTGGACAGGCTGGTAAGGTTCGTGCATTTGTCTTTAAGAAGTGACATGATCTTCTTAAAGTCCTCAAGTAGTCAGGACTGCAGTTTTGTAGCTGTTCAGAAGACAGCACTTCCCAGGAGAGGAATGACCCCTATGACCATGCCTGTGGCAGTGATTAAATGCTCAAGACATAAGAAAAGTTCTTGCTACTGAATTGGTGTCACTGACTTGCAGAACCTGAATTTACTTTGTAGGTGTCCTGTTTGAGTACTGACCAAGTTCTGACCTTGCTTGTCCTGTGAGACTCTTAAGATCATAACCCAAGGTAGTACGGCTGCAGGCCATCAGTGTTAACACCCAGGATCTGCCTTTCTTTCCTGTTACATCTTCTGAATGTGTTTTCTCTTTCAAAAATTGCATCCCTTTTTATTTATTAATGATTGTTTTATTTATATTATTTCCATTGATTTTTAAAGAGACCAACTATAGAAGTATTAAGTAACCTTCCTGCGATACTTTCAGCTGTAGAAAACAGTTTTCATGCTAGAAAGGAACACGCTTTCTTAAGTCGTAAGGGGCAGAAGTGAGATCAGAAAGTATTTAACTTGTTAACAACCTTTATCTTTTCTGTAAGTTCACACCTACCCTGAATTTTTGACTGCACCAGTTCTGGCTCTACCCAAGCTGTGAGCAGCCCTGTTTTCCCTAAGACTGTTTTTGATGCCTATAGCTCTGTTATTCACAGATGTAGTCTTTAAACAAGCTAATTTGAGATGTGTTGCTAAATATTCCCCATGAAAAACAATAACACCTTCTCATACAAAATAGAAGATTAGTTTTCATTCTTTCCACTTTCTAATTAACCTCTGAGGGCTCAGAGCACATGAAAAGAATTGATTTTTCTTCGTGAAAAGATAAGCATTTTTTTTTGCACGTATTGACTTGGAAACTTAATAACTAGACCAGACACACTTAGTAGATTATACAGGTCATTTTCATGCCTATTAAGTGTAATTCTGTTGCACGAAAATGGAGTTTGCTAGATCTACTACTGTTATAGCCCTCCAGTGTTACATTAACAGAAAGACCAGGTGAAATTAAGTGTCTTTCTGTTGTCTCCAAATAGCAAAAAATACGCTTTTCTCCTAGAAATAGATACATAATGAAATTATGCAATATCGATGTATGATCTTTCTTGGAACATTTCCTTTGGATCTCACAAGTCCTGCAAAATTTCTGACCATAATGGACTCTGATCACTGTTTATTGCGATAATCATAAATCAGAATTACCTTGTGTTCCTGCCTTGTGTTTGCAATAGTAATCTTGCTTGAGTTCTGTTTCATGTGTTTAGGCTGAGCTATGACATTTGTGCACATGTAGGATTCAACTACATTGTTAGCAAATGTCCGAATTATCTGTTGCCAGCCAAGAGAGGTCCTAAGAATTGAACATGGACTATATTCAAGCACTGCCAAAATCAGTGTGGTAACGGATGTGCTCTCCTCCAGGTTTGGTGTCTGGTTTGCCTAATGGGAAGGAAGAATTAGAAGTACATGAGTGCCAGAAGGCCTAAATGAGCTTTCTACCAAGGGTCTAGGAATTTCCAGCTTATAATAAAGATATTTTTTATAATCACCACAATGTGTTGGTTGTTAATAATAGTAAACTGTTCCTCTCCCTGGCCTCCCAGTTGTAGTGTCTCTTTTAAATGAGAGGTGCTTTTTCTAGAAGTCTGTTCCAATTATTGCTCTGTTTTCCCTTCAGCCAGTCTTTATATTCTTAGTTTCCTTCTCCTCCTCCCATCCTTCAGTAAAATACATGTATGGATTTTCTTCGTGAACCTAAAGAAGGAATTAAAATGCTATGTGAATTGCTGAAGCATAACACAAAGAGCTACAGTTACCAGCTGCCTTTGGGGAGTGGGAGAGGAGGAGGCAGAAAGGCTTTAGTATATTTTATAATAAAGTGTATTTCTGAAATCATGACGAATTTGCTTTGTTATGGGGCCAGCAGGTCTAAGGGCAACCTTTGTTAGTTAAAGACTGTCAACCCTATAGACTCAAACGAAGTGGGTTTTTTCCGGTACTATTTATTTTTCTTTTTTCATTTTTTTTTCCTCC
Source organism: Nestor notabilis (assembly GCF_000696875.1). NCBI lineage: Eukaryota > Metazoa > Chordata > Aves > Psittaciformes > Psittacidae > Nestor > Nestor notabilis. The sequence continues at coordinate 53,275 of NW_009914970.1, read as the reverse complement.
TAATTCATTCTGGTTTTCCCTTTCTGGAAGAGAGTTGGGCATAAATAATTAAGCCCTTCAACTTAGTCCTTTGTACACTTGGCATGCTGCTCTCCAAGATACCTTCAGAGGGACAAGAAACTCATGCTAAATTTCTTCTACAGACTAACAGTAAATAATTGGAGTTCTTTCTTTAGTGGTTTATTGGTGCTTTTATCCTTTTTTTGCAGGGTGGATTAAATATTTTTATTACTATTAATACAATAATTCAAATAAATAAAAGCATAACAATACCTACCTAGGGCTTCTAAGGCTATTGTATATGAATTGTTCTAGTGTCACTTGTTCATTGCTACTAGCCTTTTGAACACTGACCTCCTTGTTCATTTGCAAGCTGCAAAACCTGATCTTATATTGAATTATTAATCAGAAGTGTCTTGGATACAAATACATAATTGATGTCTGTAGTACAAGATGCTGAATTCTTTGGATTAATGGTGAAGAACATGAGGCATATTTTGAGGGAATGAGAAAGTTTTGAAGTAGAAGGTATGTATGCACTGATGGAGGGCCCTATATAGCTAGTGAACTCTCTCAGCCATAAAGAGTTAATACTTTTATTGTGAAGGCAGGGTGAGTATACTGATAAATTCTTAATAAAAAATGTAATTAAATGTAATTAAAAGTACATTTCAGCTGGTCAGTAGGTTAACAAACTCAGATTTGTGCAAATGAAAGGGTATATTTTGATGTCACGATGAAAGGGAAGCTGAAATAGGCTTTTAAGTGACACGAGTTGTTTAAGACAGTACAACACATGGTACAACAGATAATTGCTTATTCATTTCTCTATACCTTTTGCAGCACGACATCAGTATTTCTCATGTTGCCCATATGCAAAACAAGTTATGAAAACGTTTGGCTCTCTCTTATAAAATATTTATAGACCTTCCTGTGGGGAGGTAGTGTTTTACTTGGGATACAGAACATAATATTCTGCATGTACTGGTTGTATACCCTGGTGAATCTTTTTTACTGACTATAACCCAGTCAGACTTGTAAAAAATTAAGTAAATTCTATGGTGGTAAAATTAAGTTTTCACAGTGAAGTTAGATCTGAGTCAGACCTTGCTAAGTCCATAGAAACCTCTAAAATGCTTCCATGTTACTTGGCTTAAACTAATCTTCTGTAATTAATAAATCTCAGCAGTATATAAAGGATCTCAGAGTTAACTGCCATCTTAAGTTTTAGAACAAATATATTCAACTTCAGGATCTGAATAGGTGATTTGTTTTTTTCCCTGCCTTGTTCCAGATCCCTTGTCCTCTGATTATCCACATAGCAAGCTTCTTCCAGCTTGGCTGCTACAGTTACTTTTGGAGTAAGCCAGCTCGTTCATTCCATAAGGATGCACAGACTCAGCCATTCATTCGAAGAGCCTCTCTAGCTAAACAGTCTGAATGAGCACTGTGCTATATTTGGCTCCCTTCATGTAGGAGTCCTCCAGGTCTATCCCAGCAGGCTATGGACACTTAAATATTCAGCATGCTTGTCTATCATGAGAAGGTAATGAGCCAAAGCTTCAATACTATGCTACGTAAGATTAATGAAGCAAATGCAAGAGTGACATCTCATTGCTCTGTGGTGTTTGAACAGATACATAAAAGAATAAATTCAGGTTAGGCTACAAACCTCTAGTATGAAGTTAAAAGGAGATTAGATCTAAGTGCTGAAGTGTGTGGAGCAACTTTGCTCTGCATAAACCTGGTCTAAGGTGGCATTGATGAAGATCAGGCAATTTCAAGAGGCCAGTGCTCTCCCATTGGTGGGGGCCATGAGACAATTAAGACAGAATCAACATTTCCATTTTAATGCCTTCACAGAGCCCTGAAAAATGATGCTGCAGTCAGAGTTGGCTTTTCTCAATGTGGCTCTGATAATCAGTAGAACTAAGATTCTTCTGGAAAAAAATATTTGTGTAGATAATGCATTCATGCAAATACATGAAGATAATAATTCTGAACTAAATTTTCAAGTTTTTAGAAGAACAGTGAATAGCAAAATAGGCAAATAACTCTGTCAAGAGGATGCTGGAAAGACTTGGAAGTTTACTTTCTTGGCAAAGCTTCTCTTACTTAAAGCTTTCTAGTGTTTTTCATTGGAGTCCTATCAGTATGAATCTGATCACTCACTCTAATGATTATTTATGTAGCTGAAATGTATCTTAAATCAGAGCTTAAGGTTAGTTTTGGCTTGGCTTGGAGAATACAGTGATATAGGGATGCAGCTGCCAGGAAATAAGTGAAAGAAAGAAACTGGAGCATCTTGGCATTGTGAATTGGAAGCTCTGACCACTGCATAACTCTTTCAGAAGCTTAACAGATCTCTAAAATCATGCTATTGCCTTCCAAAAGAGGACTCTGGGGCCATTCAGCTTTAAAAGTGGAGCTGGTTTAAAAGCTACTATAAAGTGTACTGGAGCTGAGTGTGGTTTAAACAGTAGGGATGATATTACCTGGAGATGAATTAATTTCCTTCATTCTCTTGCATATATCTTGTTTGGTCTTGGCTGTGTTTCTGGTTTTGATCTCCTATGTATAAAAGGGGTATAATCGTGGTGTCATCATAGGAAGCTTGGTTATTCTAAATGGGGGTTTATTATTCTATAATAAAATCTAGAGTTTTATCATTAGCAATAAGATTGGAGAAAAAGTACTGCAAAGAATCATAGAGTAAATTGGAAGGAATCTTGAGGTGTCATGTAGTTTAATTCCCTGTTCAAAGCAAGGCCAATTTAAAGTTATCTTAGGTTGCTTAGGCCCTTGTGTTAATTGAGAACTGTCTAACCTGTGCATGGCTTCTGGGGATAACTAGTTGGGCTCACATAAACTGAGCCTATTGTGTACGAAGAGTAGTGCCACAAATGGTAATTTCTGAGTGCTTGACTTGGTGGATTTAATGGTATTCTTTTAACATACTCTTAGCACAATTGTAATTGTTTTGCAGTTCTGTTGCTTTAAAAGCATTATAACAATACAATGATTCTTTATCAAAAGTGATTAGTAGTAAGTCATATAATCATGAGGATTGGGTTTACACCCCTTAATTTACACTATGCTTTCTCAGTTTTCTTTCTGTCTTCACAAACAGACTCTAGGGTTATTATCAAAAAGGTATAGTAGTATATCTTACACTTCTCAGCAGTGTAATTACAGTGGTTGCCTGTATTATAAAGTGTAGGAGATCTGCTGGGAGTCTGTTGAGTTTCAGACACCTTTATAGCATACTACATACCAAACAGGTCTTGGTTATAGCAGTTCATAGCAATATACCTTTCTTCCAGCGACCTACTAATTCCCAGCTTCTAAACTTCTGTGAATAGCTAAAGAGCATTCCTTACCTTTTAATACCCTGGAGTGTTATATTGGGGTACTGCGCAGTGTGGCAGTAATTCAACATGACTGTCCCAGAAGAATAAAGTGTGTTCTTGCTTGCTGGTTGTTCTGAAATACGCACAGGTAAAGGCAAAAAAGAAGCTTAATACATTATGTGCATCTGGAAAATCCTCTAAACAATTTCAAAAGAATATGAGTCTATGCAGAATATACTTTTGACCTTATTCATTTGCAAAATAGTACAATGTTTTGGAATACAGAAACTTTATGTATAAATACGGACATAGCTAGTCAGTCTGTCACTGAACATAACATGTAATGATCTCATTAAGGATTATACTTCAGAATTATTACAACCTTGCTTAAAAGACTATCATTTACAGGTTTTTATCTTTCCTCCTGGGAAAATCTACTCAAAATTCTTCCAGTAAAATTGGAGAAAGGACTGAAAACATGAGACATTCTGGATACCAAACACTAGCATTTTACCCTCTAATAGTAATAAAGCTATTAAAAATATACCAACATTTCAGGAGGTAAATGTCATCTTCATCTCCAGCTTGTGGTTGTGTGTGAATGGGAAGAGATCAAAGCCTTACGAGAGAACAGGTTATCTTACCGAAGCAAGCAACCAAACCAAAACACCCAAAATAAAACACAAAGCCATGAATAGATAAGCAAATGAGAGCTTTGAGTTAGTAGCATCTTCCCCAGGGCAAGAGCTAATCTAGGTTTCAAAGAGATTATGGTTTCTATCGCTAATAGTTTTAAAAGCACTAAATATACTATGAGATTTGGGTGTCTAAATGCATATGTGCACTTAACAGCTAGATTTCATTGAAACCTGCAGAATGAAGACACCTCAGTCAGCCTTGTGAAACTAAATGGGAGTTAAGCTTTGTCCTAAGGGAGCAGATCAGTTCTGTAGAGTCAAAAGCATTCGTCCCCAATACATACAGAAGAGCAAAATATACAGTATGTGAAAAACAGGTGGAGTTACTGAAGTGACTTTTGATAGCTTGCTTTCTGCTACCATGGTATCAGCAGCTGTTTTGCTCTTTATTACAAAAATTGGCTTAGTAGTTGCATTTGGACAAAGTCAAAGCAATAACCTGATAGAAGACTAAGAAAGATTTGCCAGAAGACTTAGTGTCTGGTAACCACAGGATTATGTGCTACATTCACAGACAAAAACCACAAACTCCATAATGAACATGGTGTAATATATATATATGTACATATATGTGTATGTATATATATATACACACATTTAATATGTAACTAAATATGTTAGGAATTAATGGAAATTAAATACAGGTTTACTGGCTTTGTGCATCTGTGCACAAATACTATGATCATGTCTTATATATAAAACCTCTAATCATATTCCCAGAGCAGTGGGGTGATGTTTTTGCAGTGGTAAACCCGTAGGACATGTGAAAACATGCAAACTATGGTCTTAAATTTGATACAGGCAATAAACAGCCTGGGAATGTTTCTAGTCAGTATCTATATAGTGAAGCAGAGACAAATAGAGAAAGAGAATAGTTTTAATTGCTTGGCGCCTCAGCACTGAGTGTCTTTGTGCTTTTCAGCAGGTCTTGTCTCACCTTGAGTATAAAAGATTGGTATCTGGTCTAGCCTGGTTGTTGAACTTCCTATATATCAGTGAGAGAAACAACCACATCCAGAAAAGTGTTCATCCCATTCACCTCAAATACTGACCCAAGACTGAAATGAATAAGTCTCTGGAGTTGCTTTTAACTTTCTCTTCACTTTAATGGGAGCATCAGTGAGTAGCTTGGACAGGGCACCGACCTTCAGTCAGCTGACATCAGATGAGATAGTTAATTATCTGTGTTCTTCCTAATGAATGATCAAACAGTCAGACATGCACCCTCCTTTCAGTCTCAGAGAGTGGCTAATAGTTGAGGCTTTGGATGAGGGTTCAAGAGTCCTGTGTTACGGGTGAAGAGGGCTCCTTCCTCCTTCTAACACTGAGAAAGCAGTCAAAGATCTGAAACCTAAAACTACATACCCGATATAAAAAACCCCTCAAAAGTATTCGCTTTTTCATTCTTTTTTACAGTGAATGTAGCAATGTTCTTAGACCTTTATTGGACTGAAGTCTCCTCCTGATCTTTGTAAACAGAGCTGCTGGAAAAACAGACCAAACTTGAACTTTGATTTTCTTATTAGAGTTTTAGTCAGTGTCTCACCTAGAATATGTATCATCTATAGTGGTCCTTAGAACCTTTCTATTTTACTACGTTTTTAGTCTGTTAATTAAAGAATAATTTGGCCTTTAAAGACAGGTTTATAACTTGCATTTCTAACATATGACTTTGTTTAGTTGCATATCTGCAAATTCTTATCTTGATCAATCTGTAGCATGACTTAGAAATTATGGTCAGTCATGTCTGCCAGAAGGTCTATCTCTTTTTATTCTAGGCTGGGCACTGTAACTTCTGAGTGATTCTTGTGAAACCTCAGTTTCCACAGCTCCTTTTGAGGCTCGGAGGTACTTTTTCTTTGGAAAGTAAAGAGAACAACTAAGCTGTGAAAGAATGTAGATGTGAATATTTCCCCACTCCAGTATAAGGTCACTGGAGCCATAGCTAAGAAGGTCTTCTGTAGAAAGGAGAATTGTTTTAGATACGTGCTCTGAGGAACACTGAGCCTGAGGATAATGCTGCCTTCTCTTCTCCCAGAACAATTAACTCTGAGCTGTAGAAAGTAGCTGTGTCTGGCCTTCCTTCAGGACTGCTCTATTGGATTCTTTCAATATTTCTTATATCTTTGCCTCTGTGATGTATATCTGGAGTCCTTCAGAAATTAGTAATTGCTTTGAAAACCCAGGAGTGATGCAGTAGGCTGAAAGGGAGAAAAATGGATGATGAGGCAGAAGGTGAGTGATGAGAATAAACCCCTCATTTCATAATCATCAAAAGTCTGCTTTGTATTAACTCATTTGAATTTTCCTTTTTTTCCCTAATTTTTGTTTGCACATGGCTTTACTTCCCCTATTTCCCTTATTAAGGATAGAAGATGAATGAGCTCAAGAGAAACATTGTGCTTTCCCTAGCTTCATGCACCAGTCTTTGAGCCTGTAGCAAAACCCTGCGTCATGTGTCTTCCCTGTGGTTCGTGGAAACAATTCTAGGACCATAAAGCAAAACCCTTTGAGGTCAGTGGTCATCTGTCACTTTATTTCAGTGCACCATGAATCATTGCCTTGGGGAGTCCCTACAAACCCAGCTGATACCCCACAGCCTTGGCTTTGATTTTGTGTAGTCCATCGTTCCTTTTTCAAAGTGCATATGAGATTCAGGTTATAAAAAACAATCCAATCTCGCTGACTGGAGCTAGGGCAACGTGTCAGTTAATTTATAAAATAAACACTGATTAATAAAAGTAATAAATAAACTGAGATAATTGGTCTCTGTTTCTATCTTATTTCAACCATAAAATCCAATTTACCATTTGCGATTTCAAATTAAACTGGGGAAATGAGACTGTATGCAATCACAACTGCTCGTGTTCTGCGGCCAGCATGCAGCCTGAAACTCTATTTTCTTATCTCAAATATGACTGGTGTGTAAGAAAGGCCCTTTGACAGCTGTCACTGAAAATTAAAAGTCCTTGACAACCATGTCCCTGTTTATTCCAGCAGCAGTGACATGGTTCAAGGAAGATTAGGTCCAGTAAATATGACTTGAAAGTATGACAACTTTGTTAGGATTGCTTCAGATGTCTTAACGGAGGTGCACCAGTGACCCTTAGCCATGAGGAGACAATATATTGCTTTGTATGCTCTTGATATGGTTTATTTCACGTTTGAATGAGTGCAGAATAAATCCATCGGAATTCCTGTATTCGAAACTCCTCTGTGAAATGTAGCAACTGTTGTTCACTGTCATAATCTAAGCCAATGGGCCTTAAAACTATAAGGTAATGCATAGAATCATAGAATGGTTTGGGTTGGAAAGGACCTTAAGATCATCTAGTTCCAACCCCCCTGCCATGGGCAGGGACACCTCGCACTAAACCATGTCACCTAAGGCTTTATCCAACCCGGCCTTGAACACCTCCAGGGTTGGAGCATTCACAACTTCCTTGGGCAACCTATTCCAGTGCCTCAGCACCCTCACTGTAAAGAACTTCCTTATATTTAACCTGAACTTCCTCTGTTTCGGTTTAACCCCATTGCCCTGTGTCTGATCGCTACAGTCCCTAATGAAGACTCCCTCTCCAGCATCCTTGTAGGCCCCCTTCAGATACTCGAAGCTGCTCTGAGGTCTCCATGTTCAGTGATTGTAAGAAACTTTGCATTTTGAAAAAGCTGTATAAGAGGATCATGCAGAAGAAACCGAAGGGTCTCTGGAGGGTTCTCTGCATTAATTATAGCCTCCTTTTTTTCCTTTTCCCTTTTGTGTTTTTACAAAAGCTAATGTGGGCATACTTACTTATGGAGATGTGGCTGAAGACAGGAACAACCCATGTGACGAAACAGGGCAAGTTTCTTGTAGGTCATTGAACAGCAAGAGGAAGTTGAATGTTGATGGTTCTATTCTAACAACATAAACGAATCTGCATATAGTGAAATATTTCATTTGATTTACTTTTTTTAATGCAGTGACATACAAACTGGAATAACAGATTTAAGCCTTTCATTTCAAAAACCTGCATTATCCAGAAATAAAAATAAAATATTAATTTTTATTTCTAACTTCATCTCACCCTCATCTTTATTGCCCTTCCAGCTCTCTGCTGGCAGGATTCGTCTAACGATGCCTCATGCATTTCAGCCATCCAAAACACAATTACAATATCCACTGTTTTTAAGAGTAAATGTCCAAGTACAGAGTGTATGACAGCCTCAAACTACATACATTTAAATCACAGTAAATCAGAACAGTTTTCTTCCCTTTGCTATTGTATATGGTTTAGTTTTAGTTATGAGTTTAGTCGACCAGTAACTCTGGGTCTTGTAAAACTAAATGTAGAGGTATCCAGACTCTTCCCTTAAAAAATCACACTCGTAAGTAAAGTCACTTTATAAAGCAAGACATATTGTTACTTCTGCTTTTCACTTTGTGAAGAATATGGCTCATTTCAGGGAGATTATATTGAAAGCCTTCCATAAGTATTTCAGAAAAAGCAGTTTGGTGAATGCCTCTCACTTTCTCATAATGAGGCTGTGAGAAAGTGAGAGGACATTCGAAGTAGAGATAAGACAGGAATGTACTCAGCTATTGCATCTGAGCTCAAATTAAAACAGAAATTGTTTAAGTACAATGGTGATTCATACGTCCTTCTGAAAACCAGGTTTCTGCTTAAAGGCATTCATCACATGCTTAGGGAGCCTTATAATCAAAATGATGAAGAAAGTGTATTCTCACTAGAGTATATGGAAATGTAATATCCCCCAAATATTGTATTAAATTTTTCCACTCTATATTTTCATATGACATTTTCAGTATATATACATTGACAAGAGGCAATAATTTCTCATGGACTTAAGAGTTACTGTAAGAATGTGTGACTCTGCCAGGCCATGATATTGACCTTAAAATACGTATCTCTTAGAATATTCTGGGTTTAAAAGTCTAGTTAACTTCTAAGTGTTGGCAGCCTGAAAAGAAACACTCAGATTTTCCTGTCTCCCTCACAGAAACCTTCATTGGATGCTCACTTGTTCATTGTTTGATAAAGTCCTATCTTCATTACAAATCTTTACATAAAAATATCTTTAATCATTTTTTTAGTCACTGCTTTTGGTTCTTTGGCCTTAGGTTCGCATCTGCAAACAGACGCTTCTGTATGTAGCAGGCAGTACAATTGCTTCAGACCAACAACTGGTATTTTTCAGAATAAGGCTGTTCATCGGTCTCAGTATGTGTATCTTCTCAGCAGGTACAAGACTTCTGCTGGGAAATCACCATTATTGAATATTTTCAAGACTTGGTTAAGCAGAAACATGCTTACCCAGTCTACTGTTGGGAATAGCCCGGCTTTTACCAGGAGGCTGGACTAGCTGTTGTCTATCCAACACTTCAATGGCTGTTGTCAGTTTGGCTTTAGGTTTTTATCACTGTTGGTTAGACAAAGTCTCCTAGAGGCCACCTCTAAGCTACCAGCTTAGCCAGGTAATTCCACTGGCTCATCTCCCTGAGCTCCATCTTAGTGTTGAAGAGATGTGGGATTTTAAAGAGCAATTAATTCAGCTAAGTTTGGATGCTGAATCTGAAAGCATCTGACTGCCTTGGTGACTGCAAACTGAAGGAATATTAGGCAGGCAATGTAGCTAAATTAGATCCTTTAACTTCACTATTGTGAGTATTTTCTGTATCTTCAAGTACATCCATGTAATTATTCAATACCCCTTGCCTTTATATTCTGAGGACAAGAGGAAATAGCCTCATGTTGCCCCAGGGGCGTTTTAGATTGGATATTATTGTCTTCACTGAAGGGGTTATCAAGCATTGGAACTGGCTACGCAATGAAGTGGTGGAGTCACCATACCTGGAGGTATTTGCAGATGTGGCACACAGGGACATGGTTTAGTGATGGATTTGGCAGTGCTAAGTTAGTGGTTTGACTTGATGATCTATGATTCTATGATTCTTTATAATAGGAACCAGAAACCTACTGCAAAAGAGCATGCTAATTTTATCACCCCATACAACTATCATGGGGCTGAGAATCAGAGTGGCATAAGAAAAATAAGGTATAAGGAATTATGTCAGGAAGCCCTGCATGATCTTTAAAAATGTCCACACAACATCAGGTTGCTATGTTAGAGTCCTGCTGGTTTGATCAGCTAAAAGAAGTTTAGATAATGGCTTATCTGGCATCACCTTATTTTTGGGGGGTTCTGTTTTGCAGTAGGCACAGTGGTCAGTAATCAGAGCTTAATCTTTCTGGCAGCTGAAGAGTTACCACATGTAGCATAAAATTTCAGTGATAGTGAATGGGTTGACAGAAAAGCCGACCAGAAGTCATCTGCAACAGGTACAGGAACTTAGCACCTCAGGAAGAGTTATGAAAATGAATAAAAAGTTGCTGCCACTGGCAAATGCATTTATCCAGGGATTTGCTACTATTTCAGTGTCTGGGGACAAACTGAGAAGTCTTCCAGTTATAAAACTCTGTACGTGCCTGACTGCCAGGCATGCTGACTATGCCATAAGACCTATCTATGGATGTTTTTTCCTAAGTTCTCATAAAGCCCGAAGACAGCACTTTTCCAGAGGATGGTGCTTATGCCCTACAGGAGGCATCCATCATAATAAGTTCTTCCTGCCTGATTTATTTCTTATTCATCTGGCAACTCATTCAATGTAAACTTCCAAACTTTAATAAACAAGTTATTACGTTTTAGCCTGTCATGGCAAATTTGTTTCACTGTCCCAGACAATTAGTTGATTTCGGCAGTATTCAGGGTAGTGGCCTTAAACATCCGAGATACTATGTCTTATGAATATGTTCTCTGTTTCCCTAAGGGCAACCTCAGAAGTCTGTCAGAATTAGCATTTTCTTCTAGCAGCTTTCTTCATGTTTGTACAAATCTCTTTATTTCATATACAAATTATTAATGCAGCAACATCGTTGTGAAGCACATATTTGTCTGTGCTGCAGCAAGCACTGCAGGTTCTCACTCACCCCATTGTGTATCCAGCAGAGAAGAATTCATACAGCCACAGGATAAATTATATTCCCTGCAGAGCAGTCTCCACAATATGGAACTTCTTTAAAAACATCAGCAGATGAATAACTTGCAGCTTTGCTCTGAAAAAGCCCATAGTAACTGCAGCGACATGCAACCTGCGCTTGGGAAAGTGCTGTATTCCAGCACTTCCCTGCATTTCCAGGGGTTTCTAAAACACTCCAGGAGAAAATGTCCCTAAGAGACAGCATCTGAATAAGAATTCAAGTCTCTTGATGTCCCTTGTTTCATTATAATCACAAGATTTTTTCCCCCCACTTCTTTATGTAAGAACTGATGTGAGTATATCATGCCAACACTAGTGAGAATCTGTTCAGGATATACTCAAGTAGCAGAACTAATAAAACATTATGTCTGGCGTAATTTTGTCATAAGTAATTTTGTGAGGGGCTAGAAGTACCCGTTAAATTATGTACTTGCCCAACAATACCGAGGAAAACCACCTGGAGCTCAAATTGAAATCCAACCAGAGTGCTTGAGGTCAACACTAGAATTGGGCTATCCTTAATGGGATGAAATTTAACAAGCCAAAAGGCCAGATTATGCACCTAGAATAGAATACCATGAGGCACAAGTATAAACTGGGAGAGGAATGGCAGGAAGGGTTCTGGGGGTGTTGGTCAGCAGCAGGCTCAAAAGGAGTCATCAGTGTGCCCAGGTAGCCAAGAGGCCAAACCACATCCTGGGATGCTTCAACCAAAGCATGACCAGAAGGGGTGATTATCCCACTGCATTTAGTGGTGGTGCAGCCTCACCTGGAGCATTGAGTGCAGTTCTGGGCCCCACAGTTTAAAAAGGAGGTTAAGGTCCTTGAATCCGTCCAGAGGTGGGCAACAAAGATAATGAAAGGGCTGGAAGGCGTTCATGAGGAGCAGCTAAGGACTTAGGGTTTGTCTAGTTTGGAGAAAAGGAAGCTGAAGGGTGACCTCTGGGAAGAAGTGGAGAGGGGGTTGTTAATCCCAGGTATACAGTGATATGATGTGTGGGAATGGTTCCAGGCTACACCAGGGGAGGTTTACACTGGACATGAGGAAGCATTTCTTTACTTAAGGGGTGGTCAAACACTGGAACAGGCTTCCTGGGAGGCGGTTGATACTCCAAGCCTGTCAGTGTTTTAGAGGCATTTGGATAATGCACTTAATAACGTGCTTTAACGTATCAAGGGACACTTGTCCACTCTGCAGAAGTGAATACCAGAACAGCTGGGATTAAAAAGTGCACTGTGCAAAGGTAATTGAAAAGCAGTAGAACAGCACATCACAAGTCTTGCCCTCATCCGATACTGACTCAATGGATGTGACATAGACCACTTCTAAAATCATTCAGTCAAGAACAGTGATTTTATGTTAATGCCTTGGAAATGTGAAAAGATAAGGCTGAATGTAAAAAAACACACCACTCCCACCCCCAATCAAATGATGGGAGCATGAGGATAAACTGCTAAATAAATCAGAGGCTGTGGATATGGTGATCAGATGATGATTTGAACATATGATCTAGCAACCCAGTATTTTTAATAGAACATGCATAGAAGCATTTTGTAGCTTGACATTTTATATAATGTTTACATTCCACTACTCACATGGCAAATATTTAGCTGATGAACTTGAGGAATAATTAGAACAAAAGTAATAACTTCTTTTTACTGCTTGAATCTTTTGCAGCAGGTAGAGCTTTTCAGTTTCCTGATAACATGGCTTCTGAAGTACCTTTCCTCTGTTCAACCAGTAACTAATCTTTTGCTTCTGCTTCCGAATTTCTTCCTGTGTTTTCTGTGACATATTGCTTCAACACGTTTTTCACCTCCAAAGTACTGAAGTCCTTAGAAATCTGTATGGCTTAATTTATGTCTCAGGGCTGCAAGCATCACTGAGAGAAATGTCTAGTACT
>NW_009914970.1:0-40250 GCF_000696875.1 Nestor notabilis | reverse complement strand
CAGCAGGTTAATGGCTCAGACAGAACACAGCTGAGTGCTTTGGTACAGAAATCCACTGTATTTCATGTTCTTCTGATTGTTAATAATCAAATGCAGCCTCGGTTTGTGAATCCTGTGATTTAGTGTACAAACGTAGAGGACAAAACACAGCTAAGAGAAGTTTCTGAACCTATCTTTCCTTTTGGATGTAGTATAGCACATGTTAATGTTTAGAATTGCTTTGACCTCAGTGAAAAGAATGTCTTTTCCTTGTCATCTGCAGTTCTGATTAAAAGAATCATGAAGTATTAGTGAAAAGAGTGTAATAAGAATTTTCTTACACAAAGATTCCAGCCTTGTCATCTTGCTCGGTGGATGCAGTTTTTATCCCTTTATTATAAAGGGCATATGCCTGCTCTGTGTATTATGGTTGTAATCTAAAGCCCACTGAAATGGAAATACTCTCACTTGGCTTCAGACAGGTCCTATATCTATAAAAAGAAAAGCAACTATAAAGGAAAATGGCTTTATATGCTCATTTTTTGTGCAGATTTAAAAGTGCACCATTCCAGATTATATCTTCATTTTCAAATGCAGGTGTGGGTTTCAAATTAAAATTGTATATGCTGCCCTGCTTTCTCTACCTGGTGAACCTATTTGCTGGTGCTTGGTTGAGCAAAAGTATGTGGAATGGAAAAGACTGCAAAAAAGCTGTTTACAGAAACTGCTCCTTTCCTAGTACAGTTTGAGAACCTTTGCCCATCAATGCAGGTTTATTGGTACAAACTGCTTGGCACAGACTTTGAAATACCTGCGTGTTCCTGGGGGTTAGCTTCACAAGCAGAAATGACATGGTCGCCTGTCATTCACCACATACACCAGGGCAGATTTTTACTGACAGGGTGGAAAACGCACTGAAAGGTGAAGAATTATTCCCTGCAAGGTCTGTCAGAGATTAAGTCCTCTAGGATGAAGGCTGGCCAAATCCTGGTCCATTGGCTGTTGACTGTTCGGGCCTCAGTCCATTGTAATTGTAGCTATTACAGTCTCTGGATGTCAGCAGGTTCAGTGATATCTCTTACAGGTGAGTTCCTGATCTGCAACCTGTTTTGAGTGAAAATATAAGGCTGCTACTTCTGCATGGAACTGGGATGCTGCCCTGCAGCCCACAAATATCTCATGCCCAGAAGCGACCAAAGCTCTGGATGTTTTGGTTTTCCACCTTAGCTGTGAAAAGCTAAAAAATGGAAAGGACAGAGAGATTTTGCAGTTTTCTGAACAAAGCTCTTTTATAATTTAAAGATACCAGAAAAGATGCACAGATCTGGACAACAATAATAAATGCCTTGCCTGCATTTCCCTGCCTTAATTTCCTCATTGCTGTGGAGTCTTCACTGGCTATAACCACAATCCAAGAAGCAGTCTCTAATTCTACCTTATGCAAGTGGCTGCCTCTCCAAATCACGGCTGTGAAGGAGCTATCCTTCTCATAGTACTCAGTACTTCTCAGCTAATCTTACAATGAAAGCCTAATCTGTAAAAACATCCTAATATTCCTCTGTCCTAGGTATTTTTTCATTTGTGAATAATTCTGAGCTTGCTTTTCACTAATAGAACTCAAAAAATGTTAAGATCCAATATGTATATAGTTTTCTTTTGATTTTTGAGGGGGCTTTTCTACTCTCCAGCCCTTTTAGATGGATTGAGCTTTGATATTTTTACATGCACTTCATCCAGTTTGCTGTCACAAGGTGCTCCTGTGGAATCATTATGTCTTAATAACCTCGCAATTACCCCTGATCTTAGAGACATCTGGAAAATGATGGGTTGCTGTGAGGTCTGTTTAGGCATATGTAAACCATGAATTTACCCAAACTATTGGCATTAGAGATCTGTTTTATAAAGCTTTCCACATTTATGATAAACCTAGAATAGTACTTTGGAAGCTTTTTGGTTAAAATCCATCTTTAGATGCAGCCAAAAGAAGCTGAATGATTTACAGTGATTTAGAATCTGAGTCAAATGATGGAATGGGAAGATTTAAGTGTAATGTCCTGCAAATTACTGTCTTTCTTAGTTCCCAGCTATCAGTATAGCTGATGTTTTGTTTTGGCTTTAGTGTAGCATGTAGAGTGGGTAATAAACAGACACATAGTTTAATGAAAACCAACATTGGCGATGCTCACCTACTATATTACACTTGGTTTTGGTAAAGCTGCATCTCCTCGGATGCTCACGAATGCTTTCCGGACTATCTCCCCTAACTTACAGTATTAGTAGTTTGTGCAAATTAACTTCAGAGGGTAAAATATAGCTCGTATTTTTCCAGAATAGAACAGTATTGACCTTGGATGTCTTTCAGACTCAACACATTGATGGCGCAGTGCCACAGGCAATCATCCTCATCTAAAGCAAGGGAACACTGGGAAACTTGGAAAGACGCCTTCACAGAGGGATGCATAAACAGGAGCGTATCTGTGGATGTTTTATCTCTTGCTCTGACCCCAGCTTTCTCAAAAATATGAAGACTTTGAAATCCACAAGAGAGAGGCAAATAGGGAAAATGTACAATTTCATATAAAAATACAGTAAAAGCTGGATTTTGGTGGGTTTCTGCTAACATTTTTTGCTTCCTATTTCTCTTGGCCCACTTTCTTAGTGTGTTTGAGAACTATACCTGCAATTTGGATTAAGGCGTCAGCAGGCATCCCTAGTCATGGGGGTGCAGTCCCATTTTTGAAGGGAGTTGAATTGTGACCATCAAAATTCATATTTGTGGTCACATATCTACATGACCACTGATGTTGGTGCTCCTGTAATGGAGAAACGAATTTACACGACAAAATGCTTGTGTATATCCTATCCACCACCACTGCAGCTGCCTCAATTCCTGGACATGTACCACAACTCTCAATGCATGGACACACTGCAAGACACTACACACTGCTTTTAGGAAGGAGTTCCCCACATGAACAGCTTCTAGTTCTCTGCACAGTCTCAGTCATTCAGGTGTCAGCTGAGTGATTCTAGGCTAGTCTTCTTCTAGGACACAGGCAAGGATGCTTACTGCCACTCTAATTAGAAGTACTTAAATTATGTTTAATAAGTTAGCCATAGAAAGTCAGACAAGCCTGCATTTCATACATCTGATGGTAGCTCTTCATTTAGTTGGGACAGAGCTGCTTCATGCAAGAAGTCTTCCTAACTATGTCTTTAGCTAAACCTGGTAGTTTTAACCCGTTCCTAGATCTAGGGATACATACTGCCTATGTCCAGACTTCATACAAAGGCAGTACCAGAGCATCCACCCTCCCTTTCCCCATGGTTCAGTTTCCAAACCGAAGAAGCCCATACCAAAAGACACCCAAGAGAATTACTCTCCAGCAGGGCTTCAAACTGGACAGCATCCAAGGCCATGCCCTAGGATGTCCCCTACTTTAGGGGCACTTCTTCAGGAGAAAAGAGATGAAATATATAATGCTGTGCCTCATCTAACTCCTTTGCCTTGGGCTGGGAACACAGATAGTTAAATTTCTGAGTTGGAAATCATATCTTAGGCCATTTCATCAAAGAGCTGGGCCAGCTTCTTCCAAACCGAAGAAGCCCACACCAAAAGACACCCAAGAGAATTACTCTCCAGCAGGGCTTCAAACTGGACAGCATCCAAGGCCATGCCCTAGGATGTCCCCTACTTCTGGGGCACTTCTTCAGGAGAAAAGAGATGAAATAAATAATGCCGTGCCTCATCTAACTCCCTCACCCTGAGCTGGGAACACAGATAGTTAAATTTCTGAGTTGGAAATCATACTCTTTGGCCATTTCATCAAAGAGCTGAGCCAGCTTCTTTCCTGATCCTTAAAGAGTCTAGATACACCATTACAGGGAATTGATAACCTCATAAGGAGAAATGTATTCGTACTTGAACTGTAAAAGGTCACAGCTGGTAACTTTGACAGCCTTTGCTATTCCACCATTAAATCTCATTGAAGATTGATTTACATTTAAGATAAGAAAGTTTCTAATCAGACTCCTGGCTTGTTTAGGAGATTGGTTGGTTGTGGTTAGCTTTTTTTGGTGGGTTTTGGCGTTTATTTACTTATTTAGATTTATTTCTCTATTTATTTTTCATCAGGGAACCTGTTGCCAAGAATAATTCATTTATCATGGGATCTTTAGAGTGGTGCCTCATTTCTAGTCCCTGCCAATCTGCATATGTCATGCAGGAACTCAGAGCATGAATCAAGGGGCTACGGGCACTGTAGTGATGCTCTGAGGGAAAGAAAAATGTGTTGGGCATGTTCAGTGGATGTCTTTCACGCAACTGTGAACAAACAAATCAGGCAGGACACTTGATTAAACAGTACAAGTGTGCACCACAAGGCAAATTATGATAAATTGCTAATATTGATTACTTTTAACCAGAAGGATGAGATTGGCTGGTGTTTAAATTTAAGAATGCAGCCAAAAGATACCTTGACCTCACCTCTGCACTGGGAACCAATACAAAATTAATTGGAGCTGTTGTTCAGGTAGAAGTCACAATTATGTGACAGTTGATTTATTAATTTAAGAGCTGGCTACAAACCAGATGCATTCTCCACTGGCAAGGGATTTTTGTGGCTTAGTTTTGTTAATGCAGAAAACCTCCAGGATGTTGATCGTCTTTGTTTAGTGCCTGTAATATAACACATTTTCATTTGAATTAATGCACTTCTGATCAGCAGTAAACAGTTTTAGCTTGTTTTTGTGATTGCATTTTCCCTGGCTTTAATTTTGCTTTTATTTTGCTAAGTAGCTCGTACTGCTGAATTCATAAACACATAACCCAACTGGGACTTGGAGTGCTTCCACAGCACAGCATTTGCAACAGTCAGCTGAAGTTGCACATACCATGTCTGCTGGTACTGTTAATGGTATATGTTGCACTCTAAACAAAAGCATATACTGTCTGACCTTAATTCAGCAGTGTGGAGCTGCTCTGTTTCTTTTCTGGTTTTGTCCCCCAAAATTGATCCATTGTGGCTATTGTCATCTGCTTGTTCAGTCTGGACATAGAAACTTCACTGTAGGTGGCAGACATTACTCAGATGGATCTTTTCCACGTACATACATGTGTATATATATATATAGCGTTGTGTCTAAGGGCAAAGCAGCCCTGCAGAGAAGGACTTGGGGGAGTTGGTTGATGAGAAACTCGACATGAGCCAGCTTCAGCGTGCGCTTGAGCCCAGAAACCAACCGTATCCTGGGCTACATCAAAAGAAGCGTGACCAGCAGGTCAAAGGAGGTGATCCTGCCCCCTCTACTTTGTTCTCGTGGGACCTCACTTGGAGTATTGTGTCCAGTTCTGGTGTCCTCAACATAAAAAGGACATGGACCTGCTGGAGCAAGTCCAGAGGAGGCCACGAGGATGATCAGGGGCTGGAGCACCTCCTGTATGGAGACAGGCTGAGAAAGTTGGGGCTGTTCAGCCTGGAGAAGACAAGACTGCGTGGAGACCTCATAGAAGCTTTCCAGTGTCTGAAGGGGGCCTACAAGGATGCTACGGAGGGACTCTTCATTAGGGACTGTAGTGGTAGGACAAGGGGTAATGGCTTTAAACTTAAACAAGGGAAGTTTAGGTTAGATCTAAGGAAGAAGTTCTTCACAGTGAGAGTGGTGAGGCACTGGAATAGGTTGCCCAAAGAAGTTGTGAATGCTCCATCCCTGGTAGTGTTCAAGGCCAGGCTGGACAGAGCCCTGGGTGACATGGTTTAGTACGAGATGTCCCTGCCCATGGCAGGGGGGTTGGAACTAGATGATCTTAAGGTCCTTTCCAACCCTAACTATTATATGATTCTATGATTCCATAAATTACAAGATTTTTATTTCATTAACTAGTCATCTTTCTGTTCTTTTCCAAAGCATTGCAGCCTTTGATGTCTCTTCTTTCTTTTATATTCACAGAGATGGGCACATTTTATCTGGAATTAATGCAACATTTAGATAATCTTTATCGAAATTCACACTTTTTGGACGGATAGGTTCTCAGATATTTAAATATAGGTATTGTAAATATGTTCCCTCTTTCTTTTTGTTTTTTGGCACGTTGTGCAAAGTTGTCATGATGATATATATCTTGGTCCACAGTGCTTCTATAGGGGATTTTGCTGTGTGTTCAGCAGAAGAATAATAGGACTTTATTTCTGCTATTTGTGGAATATATCATAGAATCCTAGAATCACAGAGTGGTTTAGGTGGAAGGGATCCTAAAGCTCATCCAGTTCCAACCCCTCTGCCATGGGCAGGGACACCTTCCACTAGAGCAGGTTGCTCCAAGCCCCTGTGTCCAACCTGGCCTTGAACACTGTCAGGGATGGGGCAGCCACAGCTTCTCTGGGCACCCTGTGCCAGCACCTCAGCACCCTCACAGGGAAGAGCTTCTGCCTTAGATCTAATCTAAATCTTCCCTGTTTAACTTTTAACCCATTACAGATACAGCCCCTGTTGAGTATAGGCAGTGGCCCATAGCAGATCATAGAGCCATGTCCACAGATACCGGAGTTACATTGAAAGCAAGACAATAGCGCACCCTGGAATGAGAGTATCTTGATTAAAGTCCTGTGTTTGAGGTCATATGTCTCAAACTTTGAATCCTGCATTTTGGAAAACCTGATGTGACTTTAATTTCAGGAATTAGATCTGTTGGGTCACTGCATGTGCTGCTGGTGTCTTCTCCCCAGCTTCATTCCTTGGTAGCGTCTTGATATTATGCAGTGTCTTGTGTGTTTCTCATTGAAAGAATGGTAGGCTACAAACAGCGTTGTATAATGAATTCTCCTGAAGAAAAGAAACATGGAGAAATACTATGAAGTTCAATGAACTAATGCAGTGTAATGTACAGTAGAGTAATGCCATGGCTCCATAGCACAATGCAGTGGTTCTGCGTCCATAGCAAGAGAAGTTCTGGACCTCCCCAAACCTCGTTTTTCCCTGTGAAAGAAACTGAAATGAAAAACCCCAACTCAGCATTGAAATAAATGTGTGAGGAGGGGATCCTGAAACTCAGCTAAGTAGAAATGTATAACTAAATGTAAAAGAGTAGTTGGCAGAAACCATATCGAAGGAACATTAAATAAATTGTGATTATTTTCCAGCTTCTTTTCCTTCTGTTCACCCATTCTTGTACTGTCATGTATAACCATCTCTCTGTGAAGTGGCACTTTGCATGTTTTAGTACCTGAACACTAAAAAAGATAATGTTACATCTAAAACCTTACACAATTTCTGTCCCTCTGTCTGCCAGTGTACATCCCCTGTTAAAAACTATCATATAGGTATGTGCACACATATAATCCAGTTTTTCAAAACATAACTCCTGACCTTTTAATATGGGGGTGATGGGTTTATTTCTTAGTCTTTTTTTACCCATCTTTTTCCCTTGCTTTTTTCTTTCCTCAGTGGTGGGTCTACTAAAAGTAGAGCTTGGCAATTATATTGCTAAAAGTTCTATTAATGCAGTATTCAGCCATTTTCTACTGATAATTTTAAGGTTCAATCTCCTGAGAATTGTCAGGGTTAGAAAAAGGCTTTCTCTTTCATTGGAGAGATGGGAATTTCAGCTTTTCAGCTATATCAAGTGTTATGCAGCATTTATTTAGAAACCTGGTGGATGATGAAATATTGAACCTTAAAACAGGAGTGACATTTTGATTTCTATTAAAAAGGACTGATCCTTCTCTGTCTCCCATTCTTCACCAGTTTCTTTTTGTTGACATGAGATGCAATTCTTATCTATTTACACCAGAAAGAAAGCGTAGAATCTGGACTAAAACGGTTTTAAATGTTGTCTACAGGTTTTAAAAAAATCAATGCCTTTTTTCTTTCTTATTGACAGTATAGTTAGATGCATCATATCAAGGTAGCCTGGATTTTACAGGCATAGAAATACAAATCATGGTGCCAATACCTTTTTTTTAAGACTCTATAAAAACCCCCTAAAATAGCTTTTCTATAAAATGTGAGGCTTAAGCAAAATACAGGATAGAGTTATAAAGATTTTTATTGGGAGAAGTTCAGTCAGGCCAGCGTAATTCCAAATTTCTTGTAATAAAACTTTTATGCTGTCACATAACATTGTCTTCTCTATAGAGAGCCAGATCTGTGACAGCAGTTGAAGATGCAAGGTATTCTTGATGAAGGATTATAGGCACTATATATCTGTAGACTGGCGTAATGTTGTTTTACTATTGTAGCTATTAATTGTGTGAGGAATTCAGTCTTAGATCAAGTCAACAATTTGGGTTTTACAAGGTTTTTTCCTAAATTCATATATCCCAAGGTACTTTTGAGCTGCTCTGAAGAATATTCCCCTATTTGCAAACAGGATGGGAAAAAATGAGGTCTGATACTAAAAGGAAGGAAAAACATACTTGGAGACAGCCCTCCAGGTCACTTCTGGGTCTTCTGTGAAGTTAATCCGATGCTGTCATCTGTTGGACGAGTGACTTCACCTTCATAGGCTTACGTTTGTCCTCCTGTCTGTATCTCTTTAAGCAGTCCAAGAGCTCAAGGGCCCATTTTATGCTGTGGTCTTTACAATCCAGTTCACATTGTCACTATGAATGTGAGATAGTGAGCAAGACATATAGCCTATGCAGCAGGATAAAGTTTCTTGTTGTAGGGCAAAACTCACGGTGGATGTCTCACATCTTGGCCTGATGAAGTGCTTTTTAAAAAGAGCAGTGATTTTTTATGGCTTCACTGTTTACAAACATAATTATAACAGTAGCTAGGGAAGAACCAGATGCAAACCAAAGGGTTCTGGTAACTGAGGGAAAGATAAATAAGGTGAACTATCTACATCATTAGAAGCAGAGATGTGAATCCAAGTTCGCATTTTGGTAATGTTAACATTAATAAACTTAGCAGACTCACTCTTGTTCTGCCCAAATGACAAGTGAATACAAGGCTGGCCTTTCGTAATGTGTTTCAGCCTGTCGTAGGTAACTTTTATGAATCCAGATCATCTCTGATAGCAGCTTATCCGACATCTAAATCTTTGCTGTTGTCGTTATCTTCAAGGCTAAATAATGCCTTCCACCAGCTCTGTCTCTTCTGATACTTGTTCATCTTCAAGTTGTTTGCATTCTAAATCTTCCTGATGCACAGAAGATTGGGTACCTGGTGAGATCCGTTGTGTGTCGCCGTCTGCGAGCACACAGCAGAACCAGTTAACAATGGCAGACTCCAGAGCAAGTGGCATAATAGAATCTTAGCACATAACTTTGAATTACTTTGTCAAAAATCGATTTGAGAAAGTCAGCCACAGTACGAGTTCCAGATAGTTTTGGAACATTAAATCATCTTCACACTCTGTTATATACAGCCACGGGCTTCTATCAGTGGCATTTAATAAACATTAAGAGGCAGTTCATTCTCTGGAACAATTGCAGTGAAGGGTCATATGGGCCAAAATACCGAAACTGGTCTCATTCATCTAGCATTATAATTGCATGTTTATGCTCCTTTCTTGTAATCTCTTGAGCACAGAAGGATCTTGGAAAGAAATAATTGAAATCTATAGAAGCACGATGCTGAACTGAATAATACCGCTGTAAAAGCCATCTAATGTAGGGGAGGGTCAGATCCATTCAAGGAGGCTGTGAACATTTTTAGCAGTGAAAACTCAGTGCTCTCTAAGGAAAGAGATGATAATCATCAGAAATAGCAGAGCTCTCGAGAAATGGTTACTTGTCATAACCATTTTATGTGGGTTTGTGCAGTTCTATCTTATAATATAAGGCAAGGTCTCTGCCCTGAGAAGGACTAAGCCATCTGCTTTTCCTATGTTTGACAGCTCCTGGAAACTTCTGAACTGTCTTCTCCAGCAGCTGTTACCAGGGACAAGTGTACATGGGCTGACCTTCAGCTGTGTTTCATTCATTTTTAGCCTTGCCACATGCTGAAGCACCAGAGATCATCTGGATGCTGCAGACAGATTGCAACCAAAGAGAATTCGTGCACTCAGTGGGTAGTCAGAGGCCAGGCACAAACACTGGCAACGTCGTTGCTCAGAAAAGCCATTTTCCATGTTTTGGAGGAGATGTTGTTTGATGAATGACTTTGATGAAGTATTGCATGTTGGCACATGCTGTCCTTTACAAAATGGGGTCTCAGGATATGTGCTATGGTACATGACACCTCCTGTGGGACCCAGAGTATTGAATCCCTTTCTCTTCTTCAGTCTGGCACAACAATTGAAAGAAATGGATAAAGCTTTTTAGTACCACTTCTCTGTTGATCATCTCATACAGTCTTGGGAACTTTCCTGCAGTCTTGGACTAACTGAACAGAAATAACAGTAGCAATAACTACTACAAAGCAGCTATTTGTCCGGGGATGTCAAAGACAGTAAACATCCCGATTTCCATGGCCTGTCCTGCATTGCACTGTTCAGACAGTATTTAGGCTTGAAAATGTGCATAGTGGTCTCACACTCTGAAAGTGAGCATTCTTACTACTGATCACTAAAACTTTGACAACTGTTGCATCTTGCTCTTTGTTTTTAAAGGTTATATGGTTTTAATGGGAAACATCATCAAGATAAAATGCCAATGTATTAGCCAGATTTTATTTGAAGCCTAACTTATTTATGTGCAAATTTGCATTTAGCTGTAACTTCTTGTTATGACCAAAATATTTGAGGCTTCACAATACTTCTACTGCAGGGTTTTAGTAACTTAGAAGAATGATTTGTAAGTGCTTGAAGACCACTGTTGTAAATCTGATACATGTCAGTAAAATAGAAAACCTCTCCAGAGGTCTTTTTAAATGGCTTATTTTTACTACTTGAGAAACAGACATTAGTAGCTTATCTATTTACCCTCATAGATGTTGGTGGTTGTGTGTAAAATCAGGAGATCCACTAGAGACATCTTGACCTGTGATCCTGTAAAGTGTCTTTAAATGCAAGATTTCTAATACTGCAGGAAAATAAATGTTTAAAAACCTTAATAAAAAGAGAAGAAAACCTTTGCTGTAAGTCTTTAGCATTAATAAATGTGGTACTTCAGAGAATATCTTCTGGGGACCTGCTGACAGTTTTCATGGGAGATAATTGCAGATCAGAATGTAATATGCTGTTAACTTCAGCAGAGGGATTTTCTTTTTATTGATGGAGCTTGTAACATAGTCATAATAGACGGTCATGAAATTTCTCACTTTAACTTTCTATTTTCAGTTATTATTTATTTTCTCAAATGCTGTCTGGTTGCTTCAGCTTGAATTTCTCCATCCATCTGCTATGAACTTTTTATCTGCAGAAATCTCGGGTTATCAGGCTTAGTAGAAATCTGATGCAGTTCATGGTGTATTCCTTTATTATTATTATATCCATCTCAGTCAGTGATGGCCTTGACTGCAGTGATCGCAGTATTGTGGAGTTTGGGATCCAGCTGAGAATGCTGAACTAACTTCTAAGATAAAGGGTTTAGATTTTAGAATAGCTAAGGGAGGTATTCCATGGGAAGCTTCTATGGAGGATAAAGGAGCTAGAGAGTGCTGGGAGATTTTCAGGAACACTGCTGGAAGCACAAAAGCATTTCATTCCCTTTAAAGGTAAGGGAAGTACTTAGTTCTTTCAGTTCTTAAAAGAGGCCTGTAAAAAAGTTGGGGAAAGACTTTTTATCAGGACCTGTTGGAAGAGGATGAGGGGTGATGGTTTTAAACTAAAAGAGGGGAGATTCAGGCTGGATGTGAGGAAAATATTCTTTACAATGAGGGTGGAAAAATCCTGGCACAGGTTGTCCAGAGAGGTAGTGGATAACTCATCCCTGGAGACATGCAAGGCCAGGCTGACTGGGGTTCTGGGTAACCTAGTCTAGATGAAGATGTCCCTGCTCTTTGCAGGGGGGTTGGACTAGATGACATATGAAGGTCCCTTCCAACTCAAAACTGTTCTATGATTCTGTGATTATAAGTAGGAAGAGACCCTGTTGACTTAACTGGAAGCTTCCGAGTCTGCTCAAAACCAAAAGAGAAGCATACCAGAGATGGAAAAGCAGATGAATATACATTGAGAGCTACAAGGGCATTGCTAGGATGTGCAGAGATGTAGTTAGAAAGGCAAAAGCTCAGCTAAATTGAAATTGGCCAGAGACATTAAAACTACAAGAAAAGGTTCTTTGGGTATGTAAGCAACAAGCAGAAATAGAAGGAAAATATTAACCTACTGTTAAGCAGGAGAGGGGAATTAGTTACCAATAATGCTAAAAGGCAGAGGTTCTCAATGCTTTCTTCACCTCTGTCTTATTAGCGCTGTTGAGGCCCAGATCTTGGGAACAAAAATCCAGATTGATGCAATTACAGAGCCACCATCACCATAATGTTTTTAATCTTTGTTTTATATATACATATATATGCCACACTCAAGATGAGCTGTGGAAATAATTTCATTACTGTTTGCATTCTGCAGCTGCAGAAGTGAGCACCACTGGGAAAGAAATTGCTGCTTTTGTCCTCTTGGTTGCTTTGAATAATGTGAAGTAAGCAAGTGGAGTGACACTTTGAGCTTTTTCTCTATCTGCTGTTTCTGAAGTACAGCTGTTCTGTCCTGAATGATTAGGAATGGGGCTGTGGACAAAAGGATGTAATTCTTTAGTTGCCAAGGAACTAATTTTACTGATTCTTTATGCTACAGTTCACTGCACTGTCACTGGAGCTGCAGGACGTTAAAGAGAAACCTGAAAACATGGTAAATATTTCTTTGATAAGTCTGGTATCTTTTGGCAAAGTGCTAATGTTAGATAGGAAATCAAATTCTTATTGAAATGTTAACACTCCCAACTGGGATGTTGAATCCAGCTGCATATATCCCTGTGCCGTTTTTGTTGGGATGGTTATTTTCTTCATAGTATCGGGTACGGGGCTGTGGTTTGGATTTGTGCTGGAAACACTGTTGATCACTCAGAAATGTTTTAGCTATTGCTGAGCAGTGGTTACACAGAGTTCCTGTGTAAGCAGAGTACACAGAGGTGGTGCTCCTCACACCACCCCACCAGTGAGTGGGCTGGGGGTGCACAAGGAGTTGGGAGGTGGCACAGCCGGGACAGCTGAACCCACCTGACCCAAGGGATATCCCACATCATAGGATGTCAGCTCAGCATGTAAAGCTGGGGGAAGAAGGAGGAGGGTGGGAACACTGGGAGTGATGGTGTTTGTCTTCCCAAGTCACCATTCAGTGTGATGGAGCTGTCCTGGAGATGGCTGACCATGGGAAGTGGTGAATGAATCCCTTGGTTTGCTTTGCTTATGACTTTTGCTTTACTTATTAAGCTGTCTCTTTCTCAGCCCATGATCTTTCTCACTTCTTTTGCTTATCTCTCCCATCCCACTGAGGGGGGAGTGACTGAGATGGTGCTTGCTTGCTGGCTGGAGTTAAGCCATGACAACTCCAGATGTGTGAATATACGCAGTAAACTATAGATGATGCTCACAACCTGATGTCCATCTGGTTTTGCTGTCACATTTTTTCACCTGGATTTGCTTTCAATTTCTTTTTGTTTACTCCCAGAAAATGCCCCAAAGTTTGCTGGTGATCCATAAAATCTTAACACTCTTTTATTATGGTAGAAATATATGGGGAAGTATGCCAAACATTGCAATATTTGTCTTTTGTTCATGTCTAGATGTGCATTTGTAACTGCTATGAAAATAGTACCCAAAAATATACTTGCAAGTGTTACACGTTTAACCCATGGGCTTCATATGTCTTTGTTTTTATTTCTGAGGCTCAATGGAAGACAATGAAAACTTTGTGTTCTGCATCTGTGAGATGATCTAATCAATGCTAGAGAAAGAAAGCTGCAAATACAGAAGTTAAGGAGAGACATATAGATTCAGCTGATGGCTCGTATATGAACCATATACACTCACATTGTGTGTGAGGAGTCCTGTGTCCCACTGTATGCATCATTCATGGTACAATATATAGGTTTTGTTTCAGTGGGTCTTGTTGAAATGACTACTTCGCATCCGTTAAGTTAGAATGAAGCCATGTTAAGGTCCTACAGGTATTCTTTTGGGACTGTGGTGGTGTTGGAGGAGAATGGAGGAGTTTCCCTTCTTCTCAAAGTCTGAAGGTGTAAGTCGACCAAATGTTGATGTCTTCATATGCCTTTTTGAGAGTCCAGTTGAGAAACACAGCAGTCCTGTGATATGCTTCATGTCCTTCTAGAGTATGTCTGAAAAAGTTGGCCAGGTTACACACTCTAAGAACCTACTTTTCCCCACTAATGTTAAAAAGAACATCCAGTGACCATCTTAGGCAGAGACACGTACCTTTCAGATGTCTGTGTTTAAGCAGGATGAAGCACTCCATAAGTGATACGCCTAACACATCACTGGTTGCTTTAATGACCTTTAAATATCTGTAATACTATTAGGGTGTTTTCTGTTGCTTATAGTAATTTTTGAGGACTCACAAAACATGGATCTGTTATACATATCTGTATAGTGCTCAGTGGATAATACTGAAGTTGAAGCAGCTTTTTTCCCCTCTGTGATTGAAACAGTTAAACTGGAACTCAGAAAAAGCAGAGAGGCCGAAACATGGTATTGCCACAGTGCCTTGCTCCTTGTGACACAAGAAAAGGGAGTTGATCCTGAAAATTTGGCACAGTCTCACTGCAACCACTCTGACTAATGCCACAGAAGAATAGAGGCTGGTGTATTTTTTATAGAGCACTACTCAAGGTTTATTTTGATTTATACTAGGGGAGGTAAAGAGGATGGAAAACGCAAAGTACTTGTGACTCAGCATTTTAAATCAGCCCCTTAAAAATGAGCTGAGGAAGGCAGGAAAGGAAAAGAATGAAGATTTGAGGAGTAAATAGACAAGGATTTTCCAAAACATCACCATTAAGACTGGATGGGTTTGTTGGAAATCCCACCCAGATCTGCCATTTGTATTTTAACTTGAAATTGCTGTTTTCAGGGCACTGGGATGAAATTTTGCATTGAGACAGCTGATATTAAGTTGTCAGTTTCAGTTGCATAAGCTGCCGGAGAGGAACTGCTGTTATTTGTTTCTATGACACTATATAACACGAGGTGAGAGAATTTTCTTTCTGTACTGCACATGCTGCTAAAATAAGGGAAATAAATTTTAGTTTTACATGATGATTTTACTGATGTTCATCATAATCTGAATGAACACTCATTGCAATAATGCAGAGACTCCTTTTAACTTTGTCTGACATTTTATTAGTTAACTACTGCTCATAGAATCATAGAATGGTTTGTGTTGGAAGGGACCTTAAAGCTCATCCAGTTCCCCCTCCATGGGCAGGGACACCTTCCACTAGACCAGGTTGCTCAAGGCACTGCATGTTGATGCAAACATGATTACAGTGTAACTGTGGTTAATATTTCTTAAGTTATCAGACATTGGACTTCTATGAAAAGAAAAGAAGATAAAACCCCCCAAGAAGTGGCTTTTATTGTACACATAAGAAGTGCTCATATTTCTCATCATTTATCTGAACACTAGTTTTGAACAGTTGGTTTGGTCAGTGCTCTTTGGAGTAAACTAGAAAACTAGAAAAGAAAAGTCCTTTGTTTAGGGCATTTGGCACAACTTTGGTATTTGCTTTTTGATATTGTCAGTATATGCCTGAGGCCACCTCCTAATCAACAATTTATGAAGGTTCTTGCAAAGAGAGGGAAAGCTGAATACAAAAGGAGGCAGGTTCTGCTCTTCTGTAGATCTGTGTGGACCAAAGGGAGAGTGTTTCTCACAAATCTGATATGCTCAGACTTCTGTTTTGTACCAGAAGGCGATTACACACACACTGAAGAACTGCAGATACAACATTTTCTGATTCTGACTTCCTCTCTTTTCTTTAACTGACTTTTCCTAAGGGGCATGTCATCTATGTTTGGGTACATGGAGTAAATGTCAAGGCACAGGCAGCCTTTGCAGAAGGAAGCATTGACATTTCTACCCAGTGACAGAGAACAAGGATGTTTGTTTACTTTTACTTCCAATGAGAATCAAGAATTTAAATGAGGAAAAATATAAGCAGCAGCTTTTCTATTTGAAATCTAAATCTTCCATCCACACACCTATATACAGAAGTTTTTATGCCTCTCGCTATTCATTTCAAGTTTCAACAAGATTCTCTACATGTGCACATTGCCTGCCTCACTCACTTCTTCCACATGTGGGCTGGATCCATGTCTCATAAACAAGTGGCTCACGTTGCCACTATTGGGCTTCCTGGATGAAGGTGAGGGTCAGGTGCCAGGAATGATCTTGATGACACGGAGATAGAGTTGCACAGAGCCCACTGAAGCAGAGCATCCTTTGCAACTCAGGTTGAAGTCCAGTAATCAGCATAATTAAACTTAAATTAATCATCACAGGTAAAAACAAGTATTGGAAAATCTGTTGTCTGTTCACCATTAACAGACTTCCAAAAAATATTTGGATATAATTCTTATGTCATAAGCATTCACATAGATTTAGATATTTTTGAAGATTTATGTTGTTTCATACTTCCTCTTGGGACACGTTCTCCTTTACAGCTTTCAGGATCTCTCTTGAGTATTTAAGATCACTGAGACTGACCAACTGAAATGCAAACACCTGAGACATAAACTACTCCTGGTTTGTACTTCTAAGATATCTTTTGAGCTTCTTCATAAATTTTATTGCATGTCATGTATCTTAGATACAATTTCTAAATGCTTCAAGGAATGACATTGGGATGGTATTTTAGGAGAATGTAAGCTGGGATGTCTACCTTGTCAGAGTCTTAACCTGAGATATGAATTCTCAGTGCTTATGTGATTTTAACACACAACATCTTTTGAGCAATATTGTAATTACACAAGAATTGTCAAAAGCCTCCTTATAGTTAACTTATAGTAAATAGCTCTAAAAGGTTTCCTGCCATAGGGCAGGAGGAGGAATCTTACAGCCCCAGTAAATAAGGGACTTTTCCATAGTTTCTAACTTTTCTGAAAGCTACCTTTAACTACTAAGGGATGAAAAGGAAGAGCTTCCAGGGTGGGAGGTAGTTATAATGGTTTCTCTTACAGTCCCTGAGAGATAGAGACGCTTCTAGAGAGTGATTTATCTCAGCCAAAAATATACATCAAAACTAGGTATGTTTAAAGACACCTATTTCTTTTCATTGGTATAAAGGGAATATAGGGCAACTAGCTGAAAAGTAGGTATCTACAGTCTAATGGTCCATATGAGAAGAATCCTGCCTCCACCGAACGTAAAAGCTTTGTTTACCTTCTTCCTGTTGCGCTCCAGGGAGTCCTTATTGTGTCCTTTGAATATATAAAGCGAGCTTATAAGAGAGAAGGAGACTTTTTACCAAGCCCTGTAGTGACAGAACAACAGGCAAGTTTTTAAGTGGAGGAAGGTAGATACAGGAAGAAATTATTTTATTATAAGGATTGTGGGACATTGGTTGCCCAGAGAAGCTGTGGCTGCACCATCCCTGGCAGTGTTCAAGGCGAGGTTGGACACAGGGGCTTGGAGCAACCTGCTCTAGTGGAAGGTGTCCCTGCCCGTGGCAGAGGGTTGGAATGGATGAGCTTTAAGGTCCCTTCCAACCCATATCATTCTGTGATTCTCTGATTTAGCTTTTAACTCTTTGTGCCTTCAGCCATACCTTGCATTGACAAAAAAATTACTTATATCATCAGTGTTCTTATATCCATGAATATTCTGCTAGGAAAGATGCTCACGTGCAATGTGTGGTTACTATTAAGATTGCAGGAGGCTAATAGAGGGTCTCATCTAAAGGAAATCTGATGAAGATACAGATTATCTGAGGAAGTGTCAAACTTTGTACCTTGACTTTAGTCACTGAAAATGTTGACCAGGATCATTACTCAGAGGCACAGCAGAAGCATCCGGTTATTGTCAGCTGGGAAATATAGCTCTACTGAAGACAGTGCTGCTGTATTACTTTGTTGAAGCTGTGGCCAGAATAACCATCAATTTTCATTGAAATTCAATACAATTCTGTCTGGCATTAGGCTAAATGCAGAATATCCTCTGGTTGCTTTTGGCTGTTTCTTAAAAATGAAAAATCTCATGACAAATAGATGTGAAGGCCCAAACATCCGAAGACCTTCAGATGAACTTGAAGTTACTTTGTCACACATCACGTGGGGCTCATGAATAAACCAAAGTGACAGATTTAGCAGCCCAAAAGCTTGGAAATGAACTTTAAAGGCAAGATTAACACATAGTGCAAAGTGACTTTCTCCCATGATGACACAGATATGCATTGAACTAGAACACAGTAATAGTTTTTATTGAATGTGAAAAGCGGGTAACATTTAGCTTCCTTATGGAAGGCGTGAAAAGGTCAGCTGGAAGTTTTATTGATGGTGCTTAAAGGAGAAGTTTGCTTGCTGCAATGCAAAATTTGAGCTTATTTGGACAGAGGAAATTGTATTAAAAAGCCAAGTCCTGCTCCATAGGACAGTTGCATTCTAACCCCTCCTTGTGTTTATATTGCTGTTCAGTGCTCTGTGCCCATATGTCAAGAGAAAAAAACTTTATGACATCTCTTAAAATTTCTGTAATACCTGAGCTTCATTTGTTACACATTACTGATTTGGTTTTAATAAGTGATACATTATTATAGGCTTCCAGAAAGCAAGAAACATTCGTATGCTTAACACTTATTAAACACTTATTTTTACTGTCTTAAGCTTGTCTTGGAAATACAAAGCTCATGTAAGTGTAACATCATAGACTGAAGATTTAGCGTTTTGGGGAACTTCACTTTATGGTCCATTATCACCTCAGTATAAATGTATGTCATTAAGGCCACCTGACAACTTTCAACATTGGTTCTCTGAAAGACAGATGCTTTTTAGTGAAAAGAATCATGAGTACTACAAATGTCTGTTCTAATGGCCATTACTAATTTTTATTAATACAGCTAATAATGATAGTCATGTTTGGAGTGATTTTCAATGAAAGTATTTAATGATTCATGGAATGTTTGTCTCCAGCAGCCTTTGTGAGGCTAATATTTTAAATGATGGTTCACACAAGTCAAGTGACTTGATGATGGTCATAAAATGCAGCATATGGAGAAATGGAAATCGGGGAAGAAAAGTGATTAAGGCATTGATGTTGTCATTAAGAAACTAGCAGTCCGGATATGGTTATTGGTGTGAATTTGGGTCCTTGACTGTTTCTGCTCTTGCTGCAAAATGGAAATGATCATTTGCTAGATTATTAATACATTAATATATGGGGCAGGGTTTTCTTAACTGTATTGAAGTAACTGGATTCCAATATGCTTAGAATAAGAATATAACTATAGAATCTCAACATCTGGTTTTAATATAGGCCTGTTCTACCCCTTCCTGGTGCAGAATACGTAAGGGACCTGACCCTTCCTCCAAGGCTTAATTCACAACAGCACGAATTTTGTTCCATTGCCTGGGGTTGCCAATAAATGTTTTTAAACACCGTCTCATTCTGTAAGTTTTCTCTGCTTCAATTTCAGTCCATTCTTAGTTTCTTGTCCAGGCTCAGAAAACTCCAACTCTTGAGCATATTGATCTCTTCTCCATAAATGGAGTATATTATTTCCTCACTGGTTGCTGATCTTCTTGACCCTCCCCAGCACCAATAACCATTGCCTCTGAGAGTTTTGTACTTTAACTGCTCCCATACCACAGTCATCAACACTCCTTGGTGCTTGCTGAGTTTACCAGCAAGTGGCTGCCTTGGCCAACAGTGCTTCCCCCAAAGCAGCTCCTCAAAGCCAATCTCACCTCAAGCTGTTCGAGAAGAACAAGAAAAATAAAGACGTTAAAAACGTGGTTTTCCATTAGATCATTTTAACTTCCATTTATAAAGAACACGAAGAGCTTTACTGGTTTCTGATGTTGAATCGGGGAAAGAGAAATGAATTCCCAGTTTCATTATAGAACATGTTTATTCTAATTAACTTCCTATGAACTGTGCTTATTGGTGATAACAGAGGAGACTTTGATATTACAGATTTTCCACTGAGATTGTAGAGATGGGCTTTCACATTGCCCTGTGTGTCATGTCAGGCTGTAAAAATCATTGACAGATCAAAACCTTCGTCTTTTTATAACTGAGTTCTGCTGAGAAAAACTAACTCACGTATGTTAGCAGTTTTTTTCCTGTAAATTTTATAATTTTAATGGTTTTATTTTATTAGATATATATTTTGGGAAAAAACAAATCTTTCAGTCTGGAGCTGTATGTATATATTATGGTGCAGGTGTCAGACATAGGCAATGTACTTGGACCAGAAAAAGGGTTGAGGCAGTTCAAGGTATAGTTAGGTAGTCAGTGTGCATTTGGGACTCTGAACATACTATGAGATAACTGTAGCTCTGAGAACTATTGTTAGTCCAAACACAGATTGCTCTGTTTTGCTGGCTGGGATGGCAGAGGCAGTTTATCTGAATTAAATAATCCCATGTCCCAGAACACTTTTGCAGGCGCTAATTTTACTGGGTGAGGTATCACACCAGTAGCTCCTTCTGGCTGAGCTAATTCAGAAGCCACTGAGATACCTTTGCCTGGCAGTGTTCTATTATCTAGACAGGGGTCAGGGGGCAGATACCGATTTTCCCCTCCTCTTTGTGCACATACTTCAGAGTCTGTGATGATTAAAACTCTCCTGAAGCATTCATGCAGGCACTTCATAGATCAAGCCCCACAATTGTGCTTAAGCTTTAAGCATTTTGCACAATTTGCGCTGATATGGTCTGTGTAGGATGCAGTTCAGAACAAGGCCATATTCCTCTATACAGCTGAGATGTAATTTATGCATTTTCAGTAAATCCTGCACCTCTTCATTATTACCAAATGTGACATTTAAAAAAACCTGGCGATGCAAGAAGTTCTCCTCTCTTCCTAGTAGCTGAGTGCAAGGACATGTTGGCCTGGGTTATTACTGAAGCTTTCAGCATTAATTTACATCATTTTTCAAGTGCTTTTGGGACACTTTTCTCACCATATAATTTCCTTCTTTTCCTTCTTGACTCCAGACTCTCTCTCGGGTCACAGTGACTTAACTTGAAACCACTTAGCACATGCTTAATGCAGGGAATAAGATGTCCCTAAGACAGCTTCCCTGCCATTAAAAGCATTTGGCACCCTTTTTCTATCTAACTTTGTGCACTTCTTCTCAAGATAAGAATTTCTTTTCCCCTCAAAACAGAATTTACCTAAGGTCCATGGTAAAAAAAAAGGTAATTCAAGCTTTTCATATAGATGGAGGTCATTACTTTAGAAGGCACATACAAACTTCTCCAAATATATTGTCTGACAACAGTGCATCACTTCTGTTTTTTTAAAACATCTTTTTTTGTGGTAGTTTCATATCCAGTATTAACTCTCACTTGTTGTTATAAGGAGTTGTGAGATAAGTCTAAAATACATTCCTACTTTTGGTACAGTCAGCAATTACATGTTTTTAATGCAGTGGTCTTATTTAATGTACTCAAAATATCTGCTTCAGTTGATGTTGCCGTGCAGATATCTGTAGTGTTAGAAGGAGTGCTTTTCTAACTCCTACTTGGCATATATGAGTACAGGTTCATTGATATCTATCAATCAATGAACCACCAGGAGAATTAAGGTTGCCAGTCCCACCTGAGAATCCAGCCCATTCAGGTGTGCCGTGATGTTTAGAAAGAAGCAGACAGGTTCACAAGGCTCTTTGGGATGTCTTGATAGAGCAGTTAAAAGTTTTATTGGGATCTCTAGTACAGATACTCAAAATAACAATCACTTCCCTGTTTTGGAATGAAATAGAGATTATGCCAGTATTTCCTGAACAACTGTTTCTTAAGTATATGGAAAGACATGTATCACTCGAATGAAAAATAGAGCAAGTAAAAAGTGGCATTTCACTTCCAGACAACCACAATTCACAGTTTCACAGTAATGACCAACTATTACTCAATAAAAAGATTTAGGGAGGAATAATTCCAATGTGACAGCTCATGAACGGAAAGGGATAGGGATGGAAAAATAAGGATTAGATAGCAGTGTGGTGTCAGCCTCAAGCAAAATTGTCACCGTGTTGACTCTGGCAGAAGATCAACTACAGCTTTCAGTGGAGACTAGGACAGATACCATATTTCTGTTAACTTGACTGATATATGGAGTTGTCTTTTGCTTGGTCTATTTTTGCTCAACATTCAGGTTTTCCAGGCACTTTGCACTGCTGAAAATTGTTATGACTTTTGCTATCAAATTAGATACTAATGAGATTAATATATGAACGTTTACATGAATCCATCAATGTGGATGAGGGTGCACGTGTTGTGCATGCCACCCTGCCACATTTGAAAAAGAAAAGGCAAAATTCCCTTTCTGTGTACTTGATCACAGTTCATAGCCTCAGGCAAAAATGGAGAAAAGAGAAGTGAGTTTAAGTGTTTATACCTCAGGGAGGAAACACTTGGTTGTTAAACCAGTAAAAAAATATAATAATAATAATGTAACAATATGGTTTTGGCAGTTGTAATGGATATGAGGTTTGTCTCATCTTAAATAAGCAAGATTGACAGAACGGTGTTCATTCCACAACCATGCCATATATTTTTTCACATATATTTCACATACTATTTCCATATCCTTAACTCTGAGGTTCTTTGTTGCTGACTGCAGAATATAATGGAAAAATATAATAATAATAATGTAACAATATGGTTTTGGCAGTTGTAATGGATATGAGGTTTGTCTCATCTTAAATAAGCAAGATTGACAGAACGGTGTTCATTCCACAACCATGCCATATATTTTTTCACATATATTTCACATACTATTTCCATATCCTTAACTCTGAGGTTCTTTGTTGCTGACTGCAGAATATAATGGTAATTCATAATGCTGTCTTTTTCACACATTTTTCTTTCTTACCTTATTCAAGGATAATGTTTGGAAACTCTGGTCTTTTTTTGTTTATGTAGAATGGTATAAAAGTGAGCCTTGATTTTTCCTGGATACTTGAAGGACTATTAGCATAAGCATAATATTAACATAATATTATAATAATAATACAACCCTCCCACAATAGTTACATCTCATGTCTGTTCAACCCTTTCTCAGCACTACAGCAAGAATAGGTGCCCATACAGAAACTTCAGTCTTACAGTCCACATCTAGGGCGATTTCTTTGAGCTGGCAGTGGAGGGGCTATAAAACCATACTTAGTTCACCTGACCACCCATATACATGTTATGAATTGTTGACACTGACATCACCTAGTATAGTAAAAGCTGCCTGATAAAGAGCATGCAGTGAGCTGATGACACACACATTTTTCCTACTGGTCCTACTGTATGTGTTGTGAGTTGTCTTTCTTTCTTTCATAGTGTAATATCCTGCAGAGGCTACTTTTGAAAGAAGCAAGTTCAGTAGCAAAAAAAAGATTAACAGACCTCTGAAAGCAAAGAGGTAGATAATAGCCTTGGAAAATATATGTAGATGCACTTCTGGAGAGAAAGAGAGCAGGAAAAAGAACCATTGTTTGTTTGAAAGCCTTGCAAGAAAAAAAGGATATAAAGGAGTTATGACTCGGAGCAATATGCTGACATGCAGAAAATCAAAACCTGAAGTAGCCTATGAAGGAAAACATCCTGAAAAATAATTATTTTAGAGTTCCAAGGTATGATCCTGGCCTTATTGACATAATTTTGGTGATTTCACTGACATCTTTCCCACAGCATGGAGTTTTAGCTGAGAACACAATCAGGATGCAGCTCCAGAAGTAATGGTTTTCCAGAGGCTTTACTCTGCCAGTATCAGTTGTCAATCATTTCCATTAAGTGGTTTGAGATCATATGGGAGTAATTCAGGTGCCTAAACACTGGTATGTAGTGACATTTTTAGATATGCTAAGGGGTATCCTGGTGTATCTGAGGCACTCATGTGGATTGGCAAACAAGACATTGGGTTTAGGGAAGACCCTTTATACATCCCCTAAGTATAGCTGGAAGCACAAGAGCATTTCAGATGGAACAAGATGTCTGTGTTTACTCAGGAAATTCAACCAAGTGCCTAAATCACTATCCTTGACTGGGACTGAACGGGTGAGCGTTCTAAGGTGAGTAAATCAGTTGCTGCCGCTTACATGGAGACCTATTAACTTCTAACAAATATTAAGGACATGATTAGACAGGGACAAGTGACCAAGCAGGAACATTCAAGGAAGGAATTTCCTCTTTTCACAAAACGTTTTACCAACCTTCAGCTGAGCCGGAATAACTCCTTTTGACATGCCTTTAATGAACCGAAATATGAATTGAAATGTATTAGTTTAAAGAAATTATCATTGCCTTTTGCATTTTATCCATTTTTACTTTGCAGGTACAATGGATGGAGAGTGTGCACATGGTTAGTGCCTGCATTTCAAATAAGGAATTGTGCCTTAAATCTCCTGCCACCAACAGTTATTTTCAAAGGTGGGAGCAAAACACTGTCGTCAGGTGAAAAGACACAGTGTTAAAAGGTCTAAATGAGCTAAACCTGTGGTTATTCGTGGCCCAGTGGTTATTGTGTTCTCCATTTATATTAGTGTTCCTTTTGCTGTGCTTTCCATGAGCTACTTAGTTGATTTTGGTTCCTTGTATCACAGCAAGCATAAAAAATACCTGTAGTTATTGGTGTTTGCAAGATTACATGTATAAAACTGATGCCTAGTTAAAGATGACTTGAAAATCTTGCTTCTAGATCAAATTCAAGATCACTGATGCACCACATGAGAAATATCACTCATTAGAGTGCTTCTCCTGTAGTTACTATGATGTGTCTCACAGGGCTTTTAAAAGATTAATTCTCTTTCATTCTTTGGCTGGGCTTTTTGGAAATCATGCCCTATTGTTCTGGGCACAATACAGATTTCATTCCAGCCAATATAATTCAGTAATTTCAGTACCTTTCATGTGAGAATGTTATGCTGAAAGTCTTGTTTATAGGAAAAGAGTAACGGCATTTTTTTAGTACAGGTATAAACCCAAGAATTGATAGTTTGTGTAAGTGAAATCTCAACAGTCAAATCCAGGAATTGTTACTTACTGAGATCTAAATAGTACAGAAAAAGAAGGAATTATGTGGTTAAAACACACTTCTCATTCTCTATGCCTTGTCCTGGTGTTGTGCTTACTCTTCCACTGCTCCTCTGGGAGCCAGGACTGGCAGTTTAATTCTGGTGGTGGTTGTTGGGGAGGGTGTTACAGCAAATGGTATTTGGAGTCCACCAGTGTTCATGTTGATGGTTTCCTCTTCCTTGCCCTACAAACCACGTGGGATCCATATTCAGATATAGCTAACATGATTTTACACCTACCTCTTCATCTGCCTGTAGCTCCACATTACATCCAAATTTACTATGCACGGTAACTATGTCAGATATGACTTTGTTCTCTTTGTTACCCCCAAACCCAGTTTTGTCCAGTTCCAGATCTATATTTCTTTAACTGACTGTGAGTTGCCATTAATGCCAGCCTGTGCCCATCTCTTATCTTGTGCTCCTCTGAGCCATGCTCTTTGTCTCCCTTTCTCAAGGCCTCTGCTGTCCTGCTAGGCATGTGTTTCTCTGCATTAAATCAACGTGTTAGAGTCATAAGTATCTCATTGTACATGGAATAACTGGTTGGTTTTTTTGTTTATATAAAACTATAGCCATACCATACAAAGATAACCAAAAGTATTGTAAATTATATATAGGCAGACACCTGGTCTACTAAGAGAAATTGCTTCACAACTAAACCAAGAGAAGCTCAAGCAGGTCGGTAAAAACTCAGTCAGAGCAAGCCTGACAAGTCCCAGCCCTGAGTCCTTATAAACTCAGCACAAAGCATATGTCTTGTTATGAAGAATGGAAGCGCCATACTACAGTGTTACAGGGCTCCAAGAGCTATCAACACGTGGGTTTGATTGCTAATTTGTATATAAACATTTCCACTCCTAATGAACTAAGAATCAACTAAATATCCAGACCATAGACCATTTGAACCCCAGACCCCACAGCTGCTGGCTGGGACCCCCTGGTCCCTCCTGCAGCCAACTCATGGGCCCTTGGGTCCCTCCTGTATCCAATCCAGGCTTAAAGGTGTCAAACTCTACTTGCCATCTCATCTAGCTTGATGCTAGTGGTCACCCACAGGCACCTGTATGATGTGCACATGCTGCAGTCAGCCCAGTTACCGGCACCACACACACTACTTGCCATCTCATCTAGCTTGATGCTAGTGATCACCCACAGGCACATACACACCTGTATGATGTACACATGCTGCAGTCAGCCCAGTTACTGGCACCACACACATGTGGGCCCCTATGACTCCAGGTCTCACCACATTTATTGGCACTCATGAGCCCCATACACAGGCACACATGCAGAATAGAGAGTTCCTTACCCAAGAAAACAGCTAGAAATTGCGCTGAATGAGAAGAGAGGAAAGACTGTACCTAGCAGTAGCAAGGCACGGCACTGACCAGTAGCTTTTGCTCACATGCAACCAGCCCTTTTTCCTATTTTCCATTTCCCCACATTCTTTTACCTTGACCACTCTCTTTCCCCACATTCTTTTACCTTGACCACTCTCTTTCGCCACGTTTGACTACTCTCCTAAATAGTCCATGGTAAGTCTTCTATAAGACAAAGACTGTATTTCCAGCATCCCACCATGTGTCCCACCCCTCTGCCAGTCTGTGGGGTGTGCTCCTATTGACTCATGGTATCGGGTAGGAATGTGACATAATTTAACCTCTCTAAAGTTCTTCATAGGAACAAAATACATTCATTATCACTGTTTTTCCCTCAGGTAAGGCTCCAGTTACATCAATAGTTCAGTAATTTTATCTATGTGTAATTGTCTTTGG
This sequence comes from Nestor notabilis, assembly GCF_000696875.1. Classification (NCBI taxonomy): domain Eukaryota; kingdom Metazoa; phylum Chordata; class Aves; order Psittaciformes; family Psittacidae; genus Nestor; species Nestor notabilis. The sequence continues at coordinate 13,366 of NW_009914970.1, read as the reverse complement.
CTTTCTCATCTTATTTTTTGTTTTTTACTATGGAAATACATGCATGAGTAAGTCTCTCTACTTGTCATTAGTATTTCAGTCTCAGACCCCATCAGAGTTGAACTGAGATGCCAGTTAATAGGATCCAGGTAACTGGGCTGTTGAGCAGTTGGGTTATGGTCAATCCACAGGGTGAGTGAATGTCTGAAGCTGAAGACCCAGGTAGTAACAAAAATGAGTAAAGAAAAAAGTCAATTTGGTTATCAGATGTAGGTGCTGTAGATGTAGGTTATCAATTGGTGGATAATATATAATGGCATTTATTAGGATGAAGGCCATAGCATTATAGAATCAACCAAGTTGGAAAAGACCTTTAAGATCATCAAGTCCAACCTTTACCTTAGGACTGCCAAGTATGTCAGCCAGCATCATCCTTTTGATTTTACTTTCAACCTGCAGCTAATAAGTTAGAGGGATCTATTTTAGTTAGCATTAATTACATAGTGGTCAAGTCAATAAAGAGCTGAAATACTTGTAACGAGATATAAAATTATCCTTAAAAAGCTTCCATTTCTGCCCCTAAAGAGTGCATATTGCAATTTCTTAAGAGACTCATAACACCAAAAATAGATTAAAACTCCTTATTTGTGTTTATTTACATTTGGGGTATTAAATATGTGTGAGTCCTTGTGTATTGTAATAGTTGCCCTCTTAATTGCCTCTGATTATGAGGTGAAGTGTGCATTTTATCACGATCAATGTCTACCACACATGGTCTGAGAATTCCTCAGCATTTATTATAGAAAGTTAATTACACCAAAAATCCTCGACCATGAAACCGAACATATAGAAAACATTATACTTGTAAAAGGAATTAATCTCATGCTGACCAAACCCACTATTCTCCCACTATTTTCCATTGTTACTTACTTCAGATCTTTGTCACCCATCTAAATCCCAGGGAACTACAAGCTCTGACCCTTGACTTACAGGGTTAGAAATAGCGTAAAAGTTCTGATCCATCCAATCCCAATTTTGGTGTCTTTTTTCTTTGTGTGCTTATTTTGATTGTCATATTAATCACCTGTCAAAGAGCATTTCTTAGCTTTGAAAGGAATTGTGTCCATTTTCTTCAGTTCAATAACCTGAAACTGCCAAAAGTGAACTGCTCATCTCACTGTGAATAAACTGAATTGTATTTGTCATTTCTAAGCTTGCTGATGGTTTCTCTTCCTAGCAAAGTACAATCTTTTGTGATAGATGAAATATTGTGCATTTAACTGTATATTGGGCTTTGTTGTTTTCTTTTCGTGAGTGGGTTGATTATTGATGTACATGTCATGAACGAGGAGGAAAGTCTGTGGCCATTAATGACTCCAAGAAGAAAGTACAGCATTTTATGCAGCACCTTTCACATGAATGCTGTTTATTAGTTCTGTCAAATCTATTCTTACATCCTTAATTATTGATCAAAGCTCTATTTTGTTACGTACTTAGAGGTGCAGGAAAAAAGTGCCTTTTCATGAAGATTTTCAAACTCTTTGTAATAGGTACAAAACTTCAGCTCCACTGTTCTCAGCTGAACCCACCACATTATCCAAAGTAAGATAATGACCCAGCAGAAGAGTTTTTTTTCCTGACACTTAGAATTGCTAGAAGGTTAGGAAAGGTGAATGAATTTACCTGTTGGCATACACAGTTGTTCTTCCCCAGTCAGAGCTGGATGCCTTCAACTGATGAAAAATGTCAGATATACATCAGATTTTGAAGGGCATGTTCTGATTCTAAAATAAAGCCTTTATCAAGATTATGCTGACAAGCTGATGTCTTTAAGTTAGTATCATTATTGTAACGTAGTTACCTACCGTGTGCTTGGTTCTCAATGACCAAATAATGGCAGCTTCATTTGTGTTTTTCTCAATAATAGAGTTTAAAAAAAACCCAAACAAACAAACAGCAAAAATCCCACAACCAAACAGAAAAAAACCCAAGAAACCAAACCCAACAACAGAGGATTAGACAAGAAAGAAATGCTCACTGGAGGGCTAGCTTGGTTTTCCATGTAGATATAGCTAACTTAACAGCTGAATGGCCAGGAAGAGGCCAACATAAAACCAGTCTATGTTGCTGAGGCATTCAAGTGGGAATGAAGGCAACAGGGTTGCTGTTGAATGAAGCAAATGAGGTGTCTCCACTTTTAGAAACTTTGAACTTTAGAAACACTTAGAAACATCGCTTAGTTGTCCTCTTCTGCATTCATCTAGGTCTGTCTGCCTTTTAATCTTCCACCCGACTGTATTATAACCTTCCTGGACTATTAAGGAAACTCAAGACTAGATTCTGGACATATTAGAATAACCTTACTTTTTATGCTAAACAGACTTTAGGATTATGGCATAGCTTGAGGCGTCAAGTGGCATGACACATGCCACTTTTGAGGTTACCCATGCCATCTACCATGCACATTTCAAAGCAAACAGGGCTGCTGGTAGAACCTTAGAAGTGATTTAGAGTCCTGGCAGAACGATACCATTTATGTTCAAGTGTATCTGGCAGGTTATGATATAGGTGAGGGAAGGGATGTGGCATCCCTTATAGCAGTTAAAGAATCCAGTCTCCCATAGAATCATAGACATAAATATATTGTCAGGAGTACACGCCTCGTGGTCTTGGAATAAGAGTGTTTCTAGAAATAAATGTAAATGTGGCTTTCTTGAACTGAGAATTTGTAGGATAGGACCATCAGTACAAAACTGTCCAAAATGCAAAGAAATTAAATGCCAAGGCTCAGTGAATTTGGGGTAAGATGTTTCTTACTGCATGTCACTAACTCAAGAGAAAAGTGAAGATGTTAGAAGGTGTTATGCCATCATCCTTTTCATCTTCTGTAGGTAAGTATATAAATGACTGTTCCTTAGACTCATGCGTGGTTTGCCTAAAAAATAGCATTTTGGAAAACAATATTACTTAGAAGTCCCTGAGGACATAGTCGCTAACTCTAAAATAGGTACATGAAGAGATACAGCTCATGAATTAGAACTGTAAGACAGCCATGCACATCAGTATGCTCTCCAGCACTCAGATGAAGCAAACAAAACTAAATAATGCAGTGAACCAGCTACTACAGCTACATACAGATTGTTGGCTCAAAGGGAATAAAACGAGGGTGAAGGGAAACAGAGGTGAAATGTTAAATACATACTTTAGCGTATTGATAGGGATAAGACAGATGTGACAGGCCTAGTATGCAAGGTCAGAAATGGTGTAAAAAACGATTCCCCCAAGGAGCGTGCTGAGGCTGACTCTGGAAACTGTAGAATTTTAGTTTTAAAATGCCTGAGAGGATAAACAGGATCATGTCCAGAAGATGAATTCTGACACACTGATGCTGGGAACAAGGAGAATTGCAAATTCTGAAGCCACAATTACAGTTTTTATTTTTGATATGTTTTGATTAATAATAGCTATGAAATGATAATAAAAATAACTTAGAATCTGAACAATAAGGTTTTAACCTAATACTATTACGTTTAGTTTAGGTAATGCTTCTGGCATACAGGTCTTTTGACACTGCTGAGATATTTGCAGGCTGATTTGATCAGAGGAGCATATGGTTAGCAAATTAAGATGTGGAACCATGAAGTAGTAATAGGAAAGCAAAAATACTGTGGTTTTAGTCAGAAATGGAAAAGGGAAGAGAAATAACAATACTTTTTTTTGGCAGAGATTGAATCACAAATCAGATTCTCTACTGAAAATGCTTCATATATATAATAGTTTCAGCAATTCTCTCTTCTCTTGCTGCAAGAGGAGCTTGCTTTTGCATCAAAAAAATCCCTTAGTCTCCCTGTTCCAAGACGTAGAATATCTGTATGGTAAAGGCTTCAATGTATGCAATTCTTTACAAAAGGCTATTGAATAACCAGATTACATTGTAATGTTTAAACAGTGGCAAAAATTCAGGGAGAGAGGTAGTGACATTTTAAGCTGTTACCAATCCTTCTATTAGCTGTTTTCAGGAAACACATGTATAGATATCTATGCCTCTTACTGTGTTTACAAAGGCAAATGTCTGAGCTGAGTGTGTGATAATAGATGTAGAAATCACAGAATGAAATGATAGAATCATCGAAATCAGCTATTTTAATATGGAAAAGAAAAAAGCAGTTATTTAAAATGAAGAGGTTATCACATCATAAATTCTTTATCAGAAACTCAGATGAAATAGTTCCTTCTTCTGTGTCTTCATATGTTACGTGTGTGTCTTTAGGTTTCCTGTTGATTCACTTTGGTGAATCAGAAGCAAATTCATAGTACAGATTTGGTATGGTCATTTTTGTTTTCCAATCTTGAACTGATGGTTTGTGAAATTATTTCTTGACCTGCTCACAGCAGAGTTTTTTTTCCAATATTTTTCTCTTCAATATTTATTACTGTGATTTCAGGAACTGTCATTCCAAGTGCCTAGAAAACTTCTGGGTATATAAAATTAAAGTGACCTCATATAATCTAAGATTACTTTCAGTTGTTATTTGCAACTTTTTGGAAGTTTCTTATTCTGAAAACTTTTAAAGGTTTACAAACTTTAAACTAGTTTTGCTTGTGAAATTGTTGAGAAAGACGGGTTGATCAGAGGGAGGGGAGAACCAGACCTTTCAGGAATATTCTTTTTATGTTGCCTTAAGTAACAGTTCTCATATCTGTTACCTCTTGAGTTTTCTAGTACTGAGGAAGAAATTCCTTTCAACATACTTTCCATTTAGGTATATTTATGCAATAAATTCTATGTTTGGGCAAGTTTTTAATGTCCGTGTAATATCAGAGCTTTTACATATTATTTCGTCCAGGTTTATAAAATGAGATTTTTCATTCAAAGAAGGATTCCTTCCTGGCTCTCTGATCTTCCCTAAAACACCGGAATTTTTTCATATCACATTAAAGAAGGATAATTATGAACTGGTAACAATCATCCTCTTGAGATTGAACTAAGACAGACAACAGAGATTGTTGATCTTTCTTTTCTCTAAGCTATTTCCTAATAAATTAGATTAATCACTGCATAGAGACCTCTGCTTTTTGTTTTGTGCAACATTTCACCCCAGTTTATCATATCAAGTTAATACAGGAGGTCCAAAGCAAGAGAATTTTGGTCCTTTTAAACAAGTTACCAGTTGCTTGGCTATTTTAAGAGCTGTTTATGTCTGCACTGATCATGACAGAACATATCTTAATAATTTGATACTAGATACCAGCAGAACAGAAAACTCAAGGATCATGATGAAACTATAAGACTATAACTATATTCTGCAGAGCTTCCAGCAGCCTTCCCAAAACTGGGACAAATTCTTTTATCACAGAGCTGTGAATTAAATGTTTTTGGTTTTTTTTTTTTTTTTTGTTTTTGTTTTTTTAGTTTTGTTTTTGGTTTTTTTAAGCTTTCATCATTGCTGCTGAAAGAAAGAAAGAGTCAATATTGCAGATGCAGTAACAGACGTGTGGAATTAGCAGTCACTATGCAGGCTTAGGTAATTTAACAATACAACTCAAAATGAATTGTATCATAAAACAGTGTTGTTTTATTTCCTTTTTTCTTCATTTTATGACTAAAGAAACCCATTTTATTGGGAAAAAAAAGGCAAATTTGACAAATTAAAATAGTGGCAGTGTTATTTATAGGTTACATTGACATCCAGGTTTATCTTTTACTGTAGTTCTGTTCTTTGATCTATTTGACATCAAGAGGCACCAGCCTGGTTATTGAACTTGGTTCCATGACAGCAGAGGAGAAGGTGTCCATCCAAACATTCCTCTTTTAAGCTCAGAGTTTAGCAAAGCATTCCATGTGTTGAAGTAGGTATTCAGTCTCGATCTCAAGTGCCGAAAGATGCATGATGCACTTTTAACTGGTAATTTCTCATCATTATTTCTAGCCTGAAATTAGTTTATATAGTTTCAATTTTCACCTTCTGAATCTCATTAGGTCTTCTTCTTCCTAGATTAAAAACCCCTTTGCTATAAAATGTGTTTCTCCCATGTAGACTTTTAGAAGCCACCATTTCTCTTTATCACTGGCAGGCATTTACATGACACCATACCTGTGAAGAAAACTTTGTCATGTTAATTGAAGAACAGTGTCCAGATAAATGCCTTATTAACACAGTAGATAGATAGCTCTGTTGTGTGTTGGCTTTACTGGCTGATTTTCATAGAAGACAACAAAAGATGCCCTTCAAAAGACTGAAAGATTACCCCATCCCATGTTTGGGAGTTGAAAGCTGTGTAAATCCAAACTGTAGATAAAATGCTTGTTTCTGGAAGTCACTGGCAGATACTCTGAGAGAAGGTGGAAGTGTTTCTGTCACTTGGAGGGTTTGAACAGAAATGGAGAGATTCTGAGAGCACCAGGTCAACACATAGGTGAATTATTGGCAATAACCCCTGTAATCCCTAACGTTCAGTTATGAAATGCAATAAATGGAAAGTCATCATGACTCAAGGAAATGGTGAAAGGAAAACAGTGGAGAGATTGTCATACTAATGTCAGTATTTTTTGAAAGATGAAAGAGCCAGCTGCTCTCATAGAAGCATCTCAAAAGCAGTGGGTTGGTTAAGATATAAACCACTTACGTGGGGTTTACTTTGTTTGAGATGGTTTGAAAAAAATCAGAAACAAAATCTCCTTGCAGTGTAATAACACCTTATCAGAAACCATTAACCTCTCTACCTTCCAACCTGTGAAATCCTTTCTAGAAGTTCAGAACATGTGTCAGGATACCCTGACACTGCTATTACTGCATTAAAAAGAAAAGAAGAGAAGTTCACATACAAATCTTTATTTTGAAGCTTTACTAGGAGATTTTTAGTGCCAGTCTTTCAGAAAATGCTGCATTGCTACTTTGCCTATTAAAAGTGTTTAGAAGTTGTTTTGTTTGGTTTTCATTTTATTATCTAGGGGAAATATTTGCTTTTAAAATAGCTGGTGGTGGAGAGAAACACAATTCCCACATGAGTCCCCAGACATTTTTCTCTTGATGAGTGTAATACAGATGAAAGAGAATAGGTTAGAACTATAACTGCATACAGTGGTCGAATAATAAAACAGTGAAGTTTGAACATTGTGTGCTAGCTACTGCTGTGCTGGTTGTGCACGAATAAAAAGATCTAAATAAATATTCAAAACCATGTTTCAGGTTCTTCTGATAATGAAGCATTACTATTTGAATCAGTGCATATTTCACTAGATATGATTCAGAGTGCTCATACAAGGTTCAATTTTGCCAGTACTACTGTATATATACACCAAGCTATTGCTGATTTTGAACAGGAGTGCTGACACAATACCTGGGGGAGATGTTGACCCTAAAGGAGCACTTGGACTTCAGCTTGCAGTTCAGAAAAGCACCACTGTTTAAGCCAACAAATCAGTACGGTGTAAACTGGAGTCCCAGGGATATTTATTAGAGAAGGCCTTCATTTCTTTAAAGCTTAAATGCTGTTCTGGGCCAGGCTTTAAAACAAGCCATCAGATACGGTTTTGCTTTTAAAGTTCAGCCAAATAATTTGATCCTCTCAGTAAATAAAATGCAGACATTCATCAAATGTAGTTTATTACATGGAATGAAAATACCTCCAGATTTTAAGTAGACTCGCTTTGGGGCTGTTTTCAATGGTGATTGGTAACACAGTATTTATACATATAGAATCATAAAATCATAGAATAGTTAGGGTTGGAAAGGACCTTAAAATCATCTAGTTCCAATCCCCCGGCCATGAGCAGGGATACCTCACAGTAAACCATGTCGCCTGGGGCTCTGTCTAACCTGGCCTTGAACACTGCCAGGGATGGAGCATTCACAACTTCTTTGGGCAACCCATTCCAGAGCCTCACCACCCTCACTGTAAAGAACTTCTTCCTTATATCTAATCTAAACTTCCCCTGTTTAAGTTTGAAGCCATTACCCCTTGTCCTACCACTACAATCTCTAACGAAGAGTCCCTCTCCAGCATCCTTGTAGCCCCTTTCAGACACTGAAGCTGCTCTGAGGTCTCCACGCAGCTTCTCTTCTCCAGGCTGAACAGCCCCAACTTTCTCAGCCTGTCTTCATACATACAAAGATGTGTTTTGGATGTTACAAAATAGAGCCTTCATACACTTAAGTGAAGGTTAAATCCGAAAAAGGGATATTAATGCCTCATATTATTCTGCCTCAAGTTTAGGAAGAACTTGAAAAATATGTATTTTAGGCTGTGACAACGTGTCTGTTACATCTTTGTATGGAGCCTAAGATGATGATTTTCCTTATAGATCTCTACATATGAACAGCCAGAAGGCACTTCTCTCTGTGCGTTTGCTCTTACCTTTCTGTGGGTATCCAGTGGTTTAATGGTGTAAAAACATGAGTGATTACAACCAACTTTATCCCATATAGAAACACGAGCCAAGGAAGGCTCTTGCATAAAGGACCTCAGGAGAAATCTGGGAAAGCAAGTCTAAACTCATTAGTGTAAGGACTAGGATCTCTGCAGATCATAGTACAAAGAGTACTGTCACTTAAAAATATCAAAAAAGAAGATGGTTTCTTCTTTTATAAAATGATGCAGTCTGAAAGTTTCAAAGCTCCTGCTCTCATCGACTTGCACATCATTGCGCTTGCTATGGAAGATTGCTATTCTGATGAACTTATCCATGAATCCTTCTGCAAACGGAGAGTTTGAGTGATTGGATGAAGACATGCAGTGCATGCACAAAACAGTGGGAAAACTGCTTTTTCTTAAATTCTTCATACATAATTAATATGGCTGCTCTGAAGAAAATTAACTCCAGCCCAGCAGATCTGGTACATATAAGCAGAGCCCCAGGATGTGCTCAGGAGACAGTGAAGTGGAGGGTTTACAATACACTCTTGTGGTTAATGTTTGCCTTTTCTGAATCAGACTCTGAGGTATAGAGGTAACTTAGCATTACAGGCTTCATATCAGGATGCAGGCAGCCATGAAGTGTTAGTAGAGACGATTTATCACCATAACTGAAATTCCTCTATGTATCTGCTTTAGGATATAGTTTCACAAGATGCTCACGTGCCATACAAAGACAGCTTAGGATGTTTCTACAGTCTTGTCTTTCCACAATGCTGTTTGCCTCGGTCTCTCTTGTGCTAGTACAGCTGTTTGTGGGTTTGTGGTTAACTGCCTCAGTGAGATGAGTAAATTGTAAGCAGCGAACAGTGAGGGTTGGACTGGGGTTGTGAACTTCTTGCTGGCAATGCTATCATCTTGTGAAAGTGCAGACTGTTTGTTCTTCACATAGGCTCAATAAAATTGAATGTGAGATTTAAGTGAACTTATTACTATAATTAGTGTCTGTAGCTCATTTATAATTATCCGTATAGTTTTCCTTGTGGTTAATTTTTCCCCTAAATGGTACATTTAATTAACTCAGATAGCCTTTAAGTAATTATCTTGCTTTTTAAAAGCAACAAAGCTCCACTTTTATTCCAAATTTTTCAACACAATGTCACAGTTCTTCTGTTGCCATTGCATGCTCCCTTCTTGACAGCAGTTGTACAGTCCACGGATGTTAGGTAATGGTGGCTAGAATAAATATTTCTCCCCTATTTTAAAAGTACTGTATTATATTACTTAGGAGGGAACATTAAGCCAGAGGATAAGCTTCAGAATAAAACTGAACTAAAAAGACCTCTCAAAGTTCCTCTTAGTTTGGATGACCTATAGGAATTGCTGGTAGGGGCCTGCAGGAGTGCACTGATTTCTCAGGCTATTCTTGAAACGTCAGCTGCTGATACCAACAGAGAACAAACCACAGAGCTTGTGTGTGCCTGGGTCAAGATAGAGAAATATAATGAAATAAAAGAGATTCTTGGTTTTAATTCCTGGATGATGACTTTTATAGATTGTTACGTTTTGTAGCATTTGTTACTGAAACCTGAGTTGCTCTCAGGAACAGATGTTTTCGTCCAGTAATAAGACTTTCTAATCAAAGTCTTTGCTCACGAGAGCAGTTTGTTGATTACTAGAAGTCATTACTGAACCCTTTATAAGCTGCTTGATTTGTAGCTAGACACAATTTGAAAAGTGCCTTTCTCAAAATCATACTCTGTTGTACACCTCAGAGTGTTTAAGGAGCTTATAAATGTTGTTAACAGACGACTGAGTAAAGCTTAGCTCTAGTCTGGTGATGAAAGTAGCTGGATGCTCAGTTGATGTGACGAGAGCTTGAGCTGTTCAGCTTCTTGCCATCAGCTAGTGTGAGTATTTTGATAATCTTTCATTGCTTCTTCCAAAAAAGACCTGGATTATAAGAAAGTGGTGAGAAAGCCCAAGTGATCTCCATGGCACTAACATGAATACGGAATATTCATTCTCATACAGTGAACAATTCCAGGGCTGTTCCAAGATCTGAATCTGCAATAGTATCTTGTGTTACTTACAATTATTGTTAGTATCAGCAGATATAAATACCAGAGTACATAAGCCATGACAATCAAAGTTTACAGAGCAGTTTGATGCCCTCAGAACATGAGAACTTTTTCTTCACAAAAGTTTTCACAGAAAGCAAAGATTAAAGGTACTGCTGCTGTTTTGATAATACGATGAGCAGTGGTGACATGCCATCTGACAGTGTGTGGTGTGATGTTAATGAAAGTATGTCAGTGAGATGAATGAGAGGAGGAGAAAACGGTGGGACAAAAGAAGATGTGAAAAATAGGTGAAAAGGAAGACAAAGAAAACCAGGGAAAGAAGGAAAGAAAGCTAGAGAGAGAAGTCCCTCAGGAAGGGACATCAAGTGAAGCAAAGAGATTTCTTCTGAAGAAATCAAGGAACAGACAAAGTTAAGGTTAATGTAAATTTCTTCTACAGTGGCTCTCAACTCGCACTTATTATTATCCACAGGTATTATCAAGGTCTACTTACAAGTTGATGCTAAATTGCAAGATTTTCATTGAAACCACACTTTAATGGGAAAGAAAAATGTTATCACAGTTCTGCTGAATAGTTTCTGAGAGTTTTTAGAAGACTGCAGCATTTCATGGCATTGCAGAAGGAAAGCTGCCTTTGTAACTTGGCTATGAACAATTCCCAGTCTACAAAAGGCAGTGAAAAGTAGAGGTGGCAACATAAATGCACAGAACTAGGATGGTTTGGGAGTCTGCAGTTTCTAATATCACCTGTACTTGTGGCTTTGTGTTATTGGGTGCTATTAATCTCACAAGAAACAATTCTCTTGTCTAAAGAATGGCATCAAGAAAAGGTATTTCTGCTGAACTTGCAGGAAAAAGCCAGTAGGTTTATTCTGTCCTTTTATATGTAGCTTTTGATCTTTCAAGCTATGTAACACCATGCAATTGTGCAGAGGAAATTAGAGATAGGCAGCAACTGATTTAAAATCACAATCAAGAATGTTTTACATATTACAAGTGAAATAAAAGGGAAGCTATATATAACACAAAGAAAATCACTAACAATTCGAAGAATAGGTCTTTTTATTTCTCTTCTGAGTATTATCTGCACAGTTTTATCAAAGGATGGTCCAAGTATAATACTGTAAATCGGGCCTCATGGCCTCCTCTTTCAGCTGGTGCTTCAGTCATAGGAAAACTGGAGAGGTCTAAGCAAAGGTGGCCACTTTGGACATGCTTTGACATGTGTGCAGTGATGGGCTGATCGCTACATTTCCATTCCCCAAATTTCTTTCGCTTATTTCATGGTTGGCTGAGTCGTAAACAAACAGGCAGGTATTCAAAGAGACGCAGGTTCTTCCCCTCACTTTTCCGCTTGGATCTCTCTTGAGTTATATAATCTTTTTTCTGACTAAGCTTGCCAATCTGAAAGGAAAGTGGTAATAATGATAATTAACTTCCTTTGTAATGAATTTTCACATGTAGAGATGAAAATTGCTCTGTCAGAGATAATGTTTGGTATAATTTTTTCTCTGCGTGGCTTTCTGTTTCTCTTGTAGGACACTTACATCAAGTTGGGTTTTTAAGTTCACTTCCAACAGATTTATTAGTCATTTATAATTCATATTCAGAAATGGAATTAATGACATTCAAGAGAAGTTCTTGAAGATTTCCATTAGATTAATAAAGAGAATAAGGCACAGTATTCTACAGCAGTTTTCCTTCAGGAGCACAGATATAAGAACATTCCTTTGTTTGTGTTGATGCAACGTGATCCTAAAGCAAAATGCTTCTGAGAATAAAGTTTGATTTATGGGTGAAAAACTGGGATAGTTTATGGGATATCTTACATAAAAGTTCAAATCTTCAGTTGATAGGTGGGAATATAAAAGGGTTGGTCCTTTCCAACCCTAACTATTCTATGATTCTATGACTACGGTCTCTGTTGGGAGCTTTCTTGACTGTACTTATGTTATATTTGACTTGGTTTGTCTGCTTTGCAGTCTGAGCTTACGATGTCTATAAATACTATGTGTCTGTATATAAATCATATGCTTATAGGCACTTGCTACTTATATTTTTTTAACTGCTAGAAGATTAGTATTAAGACTCATATGTGTCTTCTGAGATAGTAGAAATAGATCGAAATAGATAGTAATGTTTGAAGAAGATTTTTGTTTCATTTGGACTTTCTGCTTTCTTAAATAAGAAAAAAACCCCCAAACAACCACAAACCCAAACCCAAACCCTTCCAGAAACCCAGGATACTTTTTTCTGCTCCTATTGAGAAACTTCCTTTACATTTCATAAAAAAACCTCAGCACTAATCTTTGACACAAGAGCACTTCTTTCATATTTGTGTGACATCCCTTGTAGACACTGTCATTTGGTTGTGAAAGTGAACAGGCACCTCCTGTCTCAGAATTTGTAACCTCACCACTGTCACCTGGTTTAGGAGCTTGGTAATTAACTTCTGACTGGATGAAATTAGACCGAATGTAAAGACCACATCTCTACCTTGAGGAATGGACTCTGGGAGAATGGAAAAGAATTGTCCAATTACCAAGTAGACTATCTGTTTTTTAGTGTTGTGGTCGAGGTATCCATCAGATCCTTCATGTGGCATGGAAGATCTCCCTAGATTCTGGCATAAAAGAATGGATTACAGAATGCCTATGTCCTTCATGTTCTCTAACTCTCACCATTGGCATGATTATTTGTATAGAACAGAGAGAAATGCACAGGTAATATGTAAATTGCGAGCCAAACCATTAAATGTGTCAAGCTCAGTGTCAGAACAGAGTGCTAAGCTTCAAACTGGATGAACATGTTTCTGAAAGAAAGAGTAAGAAGGGCATAGGACCCGTCTTGCATGAGATGGTTTGTACTGCCTTGTGTCGGTACATAGTACGGAGTGTTGGATGTCCAGGGTCTCCTAACTCAGGAGTAACTTCATAGAATCACAGACT